>NC_029791.2:102272574-102275123 GCF_000816755.2 Arachis ipaensis
ACAGTTAAAATACAAATAAGTAAAACACAACTAAATAAATTTATTCATCATAATAATATAAAAAAAATACTTACCCATTAAGGATGATCCAGATATTCAATAATATGTTTTTGAAATAGTGTAAAATTACGAACCATTTTTTCTCCTAGTTTTACTCCTCACTCATTCAAACTACTCCCTCTCCTTCCTCCTATTCTTCTTCCTCCCTCCCTTGTAACCAAAATGCTGAAACCCTCCATCTCTTGCAACCCAAAACACTGAAACCCTCCCTCCTTGCAACTAAAACACACAAACCCTCACCAAAATGAAACAAGCTCACTTTTCTCGCGGAACTTGCATTTTGCGTTATAAAGACCCCATTCAGATTTTTTCTACAACACGTGTCAGACATGCAGCCCAGCTCCATGCCAATCGCAACTTGCAATTTGCTTCTACCTACCTACAAAACACAGGTCGTGTTTGGGCAGTTCCAAGGTGGTTAAACACTGGTCTTGTCTTCATGAAGGGGACATAGAACACGTTTCAATAGTCGGTTGTCCTTCTATGCCAAACGCAACTTGCGTTTTGCAACAGCCTTTTTTCTTTTTTTTTTTTTCTTTTGTTTCATGCAAAGCATGGCTTGCATTTTGCAAGTCATTGAACATGCAGATCCACATATGTAGATAACACACCATGCACCAATATAGTTGGATTACACTATTTGTTACTGCATTTTAAATTAATTTTTGCATAAGGGAAAAACAGAAATACCATATATCAATCATCTATACTTAAACATTTTTTATTCTAATATTTCTCTAGCTTGTAGGCGTATCAACCCTAGAAACTTGGTGAAGGGTAGAGACTTCGATCAGCTCAATCACACCATGGTTAATAGTTTCTCTTTTCAACTCAAATTGAATTTCAGAAGGTGATCTTAGTTACCTTTGAGAGAATAGATGAAATAAGATCATTAGAAGCGACACGAATCTCAGGATTGGACACCAAAACCAAAGTGGAAACAGTGAGTGCAAGGCTCTTCTTTACGTGCGGTGATTCAGGTGAGGTAAACATGTATGAGAGGAGCGAAGAATGGTTATGTTATTAGTATGGCCACCACAGGATGAAGAAGATTTGAAGAAAAGAGAAGGAGAAGCTGAAGGTGTGGCCATGGCACTGTAACAAAGGAGCACGCCAGGGACCACGAGCACGCGAGGATGCTGAGCGGAGGAGACGCGGCAAGACGGGACTGTGCGTTGGATCCGGCGGGAGCTCAATGAAGAACTTAGGGCTAGGACGGTGTAAGTGTGGCATAAAATGACAAGGGTATTTTTGGAATTTTTAAAATATAGAGGTGTCCTCAATTAGGTTTTTTATTCTAATGGTGAGATATTCGTTTTTCTAACAGAATATTCTGTTATTTCAAATATTTTTATTACAGCAGGGACTAAATTGAAAAAAAAATTATATGGTATAGGGACCCAATTAAAAAGAAAAAAAAGTATAGGGATTTAATTGAAAATTCAGTAAAACTATAGGAACTTGTAGAGTAATTAAACCTATATTAAAACAAAGAAACATTTAAGCAAATATAAAATCCTAGTTGTTTTAGTGCAAACCCCTTATTACTTTGCAATTTTTAGCAAATAAGGGTTTCAAGAAGGAGCCACTAGGCAACCTTCTCCCACTTCTGTCCTAAGACTCTATCCTAGGAAAATAAGTCCGGCATATAACTTAAACAAGTTAACATGTCTAGAAAATAAAAAATCAATCTCGATATTGCACAAACAACCCATGATAAAAATGAAACATAAAAAACAAAACCCTAAAACAGAAACAAATGAAATTAGTAAAAGATACAAATTAATAAACAAATTTAATTACATTTTTTTAAATAATAAACCATAAATCAACCCTAATTAATTAAACTCTAAATACTATACACTAATTTAAACCTTAGATAACCCCATCAAAATTTAACCAAATCTAATAAAATTATTATATTAATAGCATTCTAATTACCCTATACTAATTACTCTAATTAATTCAATTAACTTATATTAAATTCCAATTAACCCTAACTAAACCCTAATCAACCCTCGTCTAACAAAATTCATATATTCATATCCTAAATCCTAAACTTAACCTAATCTAACTAAATTAATCTAACTTAAACTAACATATTAGGCTAAACTAAGGGATTTGAAAAAATCACAAAAATAAAAAATAATGTAGCAGCAGAAACTTATCCTGAGAAAAAAGAGTGCAACAACGGCAACAATAGCAATAGCTAAAGGAAGTTAAGCATTCTAATTACCCTATACTAATTACTCTAATTAATTCAATTAACTTATATTAAATTCCAATTAACCCTAACTAAACCCTAATCAACCCTCGTCTAACAAAATTCATATATTCATATCCTAAATCCTAAACTTAACCTAATCTAACTAAATTAATCTAACTTAAACTAACATATTAGGCTAAACTAAGGGATTTGAAAAAATCACAAAAATAAAAAATAATGTAGCAGCAGAAACTTATCCTGAGAAAAAAGAGTGCAACAACGG
>NC_029791.2:102277715-102278790 GCF_000816755.2 Arachis ipaensis
TCATGATAGCAGAGAAGGGGATATCGGCAGTGACGGAGACAGTGGCGATGGTGGACCTCAATGGTGACGACAATGAAGGCTCGTGGTAGTTTGAGAAGAGAGAGACGACAAGTGTTGTGATGGTGGCAACAACGGTGGCCACATCGGAGGTCACTAGCGATGACAATGGAGGGTGGTGGAGGGTGGTGACCGCAATTTAGAGGATAAGAGAGAGAAGAGAGAAGAGAGGATAGAGAGAGAGAGAGAGAAAGAGAGAGAGAGAGAGGAGAGATGTGAATTTGAATTTAGGTTAAATTTATCGTAGAATTTTCTGTCAAACAAATCCAACGGTAACATCGGTTTTGTTAAGAAAAATAATGCGTTTCAGATTTTGATTACTGTTGAATTTATCCATCACAAATTCCGATGGTAATAAGCGCGCTATTTTAATTTGAATTCGCGCTAAGTGTTACTAGCGGATTTTGCAATAGATTACTTAATCCGACGGTAACACTTATAGCTCGATAAAATGTCATTGTTAACCGTCGCAAAGTCCGACAATAAATCTGCTGGTAATAATCGACTTAAAATCCAACGATAATTTCGACGAGTTTTAGTGAGTTTCTTGTAGTGAACAAGAGTCGTAAAAGTGTTTGATCTTTAAATTTGGCACAAACGAAGCTTGCTTCACTCGTTGATTGCCAAAGAGAGAAAGAAAGAATAGGAAGGGAAGAGAAAGAGAGTGCTACGAGGGAGTGAAGAGAAATAGAAAGCCTTTTTAGTGTATTTAGAGGGAGTATTTAGTGTATTTAGATTGAGTTTTACACATAAAAAAAAAAGTATTAGTGTGTGTTTGGTAAATATAGTAAGTGATTATACGTTGGAGTAGAACATATTATCAATTATTTGGGACATTCTAATCATGTAAGTTTATTATTTTTGCCTATTTAAAACTTATTATTTAGTTAATATTATTGGTGTGTGTTTATAGTAAGTGATTATACGTTGGAGTAGAACATATTATCAATTATTTGGGACATTCTAATCATGTAAGTTTATTATTTTTGATTTTTGCAAACTTATTATTTAGTTAATA
>NC_029791.2:102286572-102297528 GCF_000816755.2 Arachis ipaensis
ATTTTCTGAAAGTAAAAAAAATATTTCGGATTTTTTATTTCTTTTGAAAAACTTGTATTATAATATTGTATATTTTAGCTTAAATAGTTGTATTTAGCAATATTATTTTAAGGAAAGTTGTTATTATTATAATTAATAGATAGTTATATTTTTTTAACTTTTGATTATTTTCTGTTTATGTCCACGTGAAGTATCTATCACTACTCCGCGATTTTTAGCGAATTCACACTTATAGTTGGGGACAGCAAGTCTTGCACATCTTTATCGAGTACCGTACCATGCATCACGGTACAATTGTAAGGAGATGGATGACCTTCTTAATCGTTTATTTGTTTGGACGTAGGAACGAATGTTGTGGTTAGCATCCGTTCCAAAATAGCAGCTTGTGTAAAAATCAAAAGTTAATAGCCGTTTAAAATAAAATAAAATAATAATTTAATTGTCCAGAATAGGTTCGAAAATTTAGAAGTATTAATTAGAAAATTTAAAGGTAAAATTTGAATTCATTAGTTTTTTTTCAAGCGAAAAATTGCGTAAAAATGCGTACCGGTAAATTACCTGGTAGTACTGGCTTAAGTCTGTATGATACTGAGTAAGAGTAATAAAAATGGTAGAAAACTTAGAAAAATATTTAGAATTGGAAATCGAACGCTAATTCTAAAGGTTTTGGCCCCAAATTGGGCCAAACAAACAAAAAATGTTAAGCAGTTAGACCGGACCTAAATTGGACCCAAGTCCAACATATATAAACATATTTAATGAGCCATTTCAGCTCATTCATCACATAAACACAAGAAAATGTAGGTGAGATTGAAGAGGGAGAAGAGAAGGGTTTCACTATTCACCCCAATCTTCTCTTGGTCATAACTTGAGCTACAGAGCTCCGATTCGTGTGTCGTTTGCGGCCACACAAACCTCTTGCCAAGCTCTTCGATTTTATTCAAACAAAGTGGTAAGAAACTTTCAATTTCTTGTCAAGTTTTCTACCCTAACAGTTTTAAAATTTTGGATTTAGTTATTGAGTAGATTTTGTGATTTTAGTTGGTTAGGGGTAATCCAGCATTGGATTATTGTTAGATTTTGCCCCAAATACCGTTGGATAAGGTAAGTCACTTCGAAACTCTTGTGGTTTGGTGTATTTGTGAGCCCTAGTTATCAATTATGAAAAATTGTATGAATATAGCTTAAATTCTTGTGATTGGAGTAAAGTTGGTGGATTGGAATTGCTTGGAATTAGATTTTTAGGTCTGAAGCTTTGTTAAACTTGGTTGGAGGTCATTTTCAGTGTTTTGAGTTGTGCGAAAATCGACCAAGGTATGGTTTCAGTTTCCTTTAGTTAATATGTAATGATTTGTGAAACTTAGGCTAGTAGACTGTAAGATAGGATTGAATTAAATAAATAGTTGATTGAATTGTGTTTGTGGTATATGGATTTGATGAAGATTGAATAATTTGTATAAGTTGGATCATGATTATGGTGATATGTTGATAAATAATGATTGTAATGGATTGGAATGGTGTAATTGTGGTATGACTGAGGTTTGGATTGATAATCGTTGAGACTTGTGATTTTGAGAAAGAATTGTTAAAAGAATTGAGTGAGAATTGAATGGTTTAGATAGTTGTATGATTGAGAAATGGTGCGAGAATGTTTAGTATTGATTTTGGGTTGATTTGGTGCTATTTTGGGCTGTGAGTAAATTGATTTGGCATTATGAGTTTTGAAAGTTAGATGTTTTACAAATTTTGGTAAAAATTAATTTTTAACCAACTTTAACGAGCCATAACTTGTTCTCCAGACCCTCAATTTTAATGAAACTTAATTTAAATGAAAGTTACGTTCGAGAAGTTTAAGACGTTTAAAGAACGGGTGAAAAATATTTTAAAACGAAAAAGTTATGCATATTTGAAATTTGGTACAAAAATTTGAATTCTGTAGCAAACAACATTTTCAAAGATTTTTTAGGCATGCGTACACAGACAGTGCCACGCGATGCGAGTATTGGCCTCTGCTCAGTACTCATGCGTACGCAACACTGACATGCATACGCAAAAATGTCAAAAAATACACCCACGCGTACACGGAAGTTGATATGTGTACGCGAAAATGCAACGTTTACACTCCCGCGTACGCAGCCATTGGCATGTGTACGCAGCAACCCTTTTCTGTTTTGGACGCTTGCGTACGCAGATGATGCACGTGTATGCGACTTTGTCACATTTTAACCCATGCGTATGTGGATAGATGCATGCGTACGCATGATCCCTGTTTTACTGAAAACTTTTTTTTAAAGTTTAACAGTTCCTCTAGCCTTCTAAACTTCTTTAATTACTATTTAAGGCTCTTAGCTAGTGACTAGGTTTTGAGACTAGTGAGGATGGGTTAAGTAACTTAATTAGATATTTTCTGTTAATGAGTTTAGAAGACAGTGACTTAAGCTTGGGAAGTACTATGGATGGACTAGTTAAGTGAATTGGTGGAGTGCTGTATTGACGATGAATTTGAGAAATTGAGAACTGATGATGGTTATCATGAGTTTGGAATTTGAAAAGGAATGATGAACTTGTTAGATACTGAAAGTGATCATTAAGACTGATTTTATGCTATTGATATGCTGAGATTCGGTAAGTCACTATGCGCCTGGCAAGGATGGTAGTTAATCCTGCTTGTCGAGGTTGCAGCACTGGCGTAAGTACGGTGGTTAATCTTGCTTATGTTGAGATGCGAGGTTTGATGCTGATTATCTTGCTCGCATCCTTTCGAATCGCAAGAGTGGGCCAGGCACTATATTCCTAGATAGTGGGTCATGAGCACTATATCCCTGGGGTACCAATTATTCGTGATCGAAAGGCGACATCTCAAAGGGATGTGCCGGGTTGGCAGTTGAACCGACAAGTGATATCACGACCAATGGGACGGACATTATCATGTGCATCTTCTATGTGTTTGCTTGCTTTGCCTAATTGCATCTATTGCCTAAATGTATAACATGCTTACTTGCTTCTTGAATTTCTTGCTGTAAATATATATTACTTCTGCTTTACTTGCGTGCATTATCTGTGTTTTTTACGGAAATTGAGGAGGTTCGGTAGGCGGTGGTGATGAGATCGCATGGAGGATAGGATAGCGAAGGCTGTGGGATAGCAGTGTTTCTGTTAGTTTATAATTTCCTTAAGATAGATAACCCTTTTATGGTTTAAGTTTTATTTTGAGTTGAATCTTTATATTCGGTTTGCAGTTCTAAGATTGCCTTTAGCGTCCTGGAACGTTATATCTTATCTATTGGGCACTGTTACCATGCTGAGAACCTCTGGTTCTCATACCATATGTTATTGTTATTTTTTATATGCAGGTCGCAATCTACCTCGGTGAGTTTGCGGATGGTGACAGAGCGGAGGATGACTCTCTTTTGGTCTTTTGATTATTTTGATATAGTTATTCTCTCACTTTTGTATATTGTACTTGCTGCCTTAGATGGCGTAACTTTGAGAGATAAGATGTATGTGTTTAGCTTTCAAAAACTTTGTTGTATCTGTTTTAACTAGTCAGCCTAAACTCCGCGGGTAAAGACTAAGTTTCTTTACACACACACACACACACACACACACACCTTGTTTACTCTATTTATCTTTTGTATCTACGCGTTTAGTTATCACATATGAACGCTTTGTGCTTTTGTATCTCTGTTTTCTGCGTCTTTGAGCTTTGTTCCTTCATCGGACTTCTAGTATATTATATTTTTGATTATATATTACTGTATGAGCTGTAGAACTATCATGACGCTTTGTCGTCCTTTGCTTTATGGCTAGAGGTAAGGCTAAGGGTAATAGGGTGTTACAGCTTGCACCAGTTACATATTAGTTGCTCAAAGATAATAGTACATATTTTAATTTGTATTTTATTCGTATTTACCTGTATTTTACTAACAGTACATATGTTATGTGTTTTAACGTCATGTGTTGCAAGTAGAGTCATTGTGCATGAAACAAAGCATATACATTGAAGAGCACAACGTCTTTTAAGAAAGAAATATATGATATGGAAGAGGCCAGTATTTGTGCTCTATGTATGTTAATGTTAATTATGATATTAATTTTCCAATAATATGTTTCAGTTTGTCTGGCGGCCGTATCAAGGCCTGATCATACCTGACGACCTAGAACTATATTTCCTGCACGTTACAAATTTGCTTCTATCCGGTGAGTGACAAATTGAGAGTAACTAAATCTGGCATGCTTGGACAAGCGTCGACACAGGAAGGTTTTGGGCACCCTTCAACACTAAATTTATGCACTTGACTAAGTTCGTCATCATGTGACCTCATCAATGTCCCTCGTTAAATTTCAATACCTATTGGGAAACTTTGATGTTGTTGCACCATAAGAAATATGTCTCATCTCGCTCTTGTAACTTCTTGTATTTGATGTTGTACTCCTCCACTATCCTTGAATAGCCTACAAATCACACTGTACATCGTCGTATTAGGCACTGCCAGCACATCATAAGTAGAAATAATAGTAGCATCAAATACTTATATTAACAACAAGCTTATGCAAGTACGGGGCCTTGAATACCCTTAAAAAGTTGCTACTGATGTGCCTAATGCAAAACATCTACATGCTCTTGGAGGTTGTCAATTATTGTTGCTATGATTTACTGTTGTCCTCATTGACTCATAGTGATAAGAGATTATCTCCACGCCATCTCTCCTAATAATATGCCTTCATAATTACTGAAAAAAAAATACCACGGATTAGCGGTCTTTCCCCTTCATGATGCCAAAAGCATTTGGCATAATATTTTGGTTTCCTTCATGTGCAACTGTAATCAAAAGGACACCTTTCTATTTTTCGTAAAGGTGTATGCCATCGATCTGAACCAGAGGCTTGCAATGTCGGAACGCTTTAATGCATGAATTGAAACTCTATAATATCCAACAAAGTATCTTGACACCGTCCACCTCTTCACTCCTGTTATATAGGGGGTCGTGTTTCTATCTGAGCCAGACATCTTCTGAACCATTATCATGTACCATAATTGAAAAGCTTGGTAAGATTCTTTTCAACCACCGAAGATTTGTTTGATCGACTTCTACTTTGTCAACTAAGCCTTTCGGTAACTGATGGTGTAGTTGAACCTGGACTGAACTTCCACAATCATAGACTTCACCTTCAGGGATGGGTTGGTTTCAACCAATGGCCTTATAGCCTTTGCAACAGTGTTTGAGTCCAACTTGCAACGATCCTATGAAAATCGTTCCTATGGTGCACGTATGCCTCCGGTTGTATCTCCGTATCTCCCAACAACCTTTCTTCCGTATCAATCTGGCTCGAATAAGCTAATCGCATCCATGACCATATATCTTGAATTTTGCATAGAACGTTTGTGTCTCGGACTCATATACAGTATGATTGACTCCTCTAGAGATAATATAGCTCCTAATTGTCGCAACGACTAACTATCTAGAACTATATTCCATTCCGATCCTAAACTCCCTGTCCTCAGGAACAACAATACCTTTAGAAAAAGTAAATTGTCACTCATCAATCTAACCAAAATATAAATTAAGAAAAATGTATTACTCACTTCTCACGTACCTATGTTCGCATATTCGGAGAATTCTGGTGGATACATGGTGTCAAGATCCAAGTTACGCATAAAAGGTGGAACATCAATGGGTTGACTGACTGCAGGTGGAACCACTACATTTTCCATGACTGCCTCACCTGCCCCATCACCATCCTCACTCTCATAATTGCTTCGTGGTTAGCTTCGAAGTCCTCTTTGCTATCACTATTCGTTCATTCGTACACTTCAACTCTATCATCTTCTATGTCTGAGTCATGTTGAATCTCATCTGTAGCTATATGTTCAAATTCAATATACAACTTAATCTTCGGCTGTTGCACCTGAGTTTGCTGGTGAATATAAAATATATGCTACATACTATATATTAGACCGCCAAATACGATAATGGGATTCTTGTATAAAATATTGCTCACCTTCTTTAAGATATCACTCTCTTTGCTTTGACAAAGATTGCACTGTACCTTTGTAAACGTCGTAGTGCAAGGATTCACAAACAAAATCGGATTCTCACACACAAAAGTCACCCTCATATTTATTTCGTATAATCTTACTATTGTAATATACGAGTATATTGCGGTACCCTCTATGATACCACTAACACACTAAAACAACTCTCCTAACAATAAAGTAAAATGGCAAATAAACTTTATATTTATAGACAGACCACTCAACACAAGTCACATGTTGAAATTACATCAAATTAATACATGACACGTGCCCAACACGCCCTATGCGTGCTAGATGAGAGCTTGCCATTGTTTAACACGCGTCCTGCTTGCTAGTGCAACACACTATTTGGGTGTTGGACATACTTCCCCTGCAGCTTTCACCCACTTACAATTACACAAAATTGACCCATTTTTAGTAAAAACATACTCAATATTTCCATACGTAAAAAAATAGCCTAAAAACAACCTAAGTTTGAAATTGAAGAGTAGTACATAGCTAGAAATGACAAATTCAAAGTTTGGGTTTCTCTTCCAAGCTCTGCAGTCACATGACAAAATAGAATTTTGAATTTCAGGATTGGAAAGAATTTGGAATTTTCAATTGGATTTTCTTCTTTTTTGTGCACGTGCTATGCTTACTGAAAATTTACGTTTGATTTTCCTGCACTAAAATACGTAGGAGGACCTTTTATCAATACTCAACGATGAGATACCACAGAGCTAATTTGATTTTCTTTTGGACTTGACCACAGAGCTAATTGAACCGTGGAAATGGTCGTTCTTGAAAGAGAATGACATAATAACCTTTTTTTAGTTGCTTTTCCTTCATTGAGTCAGAGCGACAAAAATGAAATACTGATTTGCATGATGGGCTTTTTTTCTTTGG
This sequence comes from Arachis ipaensis, assembly GCF_000816755.2. Taxonomy (NCBI): domain Eukaryota; kingdom Viridiplantae; phylum Streptophyta; class Magnoliopsida; order Fabales; family Fabaceae; genus Arachis; species Arachis ipaensis. Next base: position 102,293,498 of record NC_029791.2, read on the forward strand.
ATCTCATACTGGGCTAAATTATACACTAGGTTATTGCTAAAAAAATTTTCATAAGTTGTTTGTTCGGTTTTACCGATGCACCGAAATTTTGTGCAATAATAGAATCCGCAACAATAAGAAAAAGTGGATGGGTGGGGCCAGGGGCTTAGATGGAGAAGGAAGAGAGAGAACGTGGGTGGGGTAGAAGTAATGAAGTATGCGTTGGGCATAGTTGGTGCCCGTACCATACCTTCAAGAATGAACGGCACACGACACCACACTTGAAAACAAAATATCCCGCCCTTCCATTATTACCATCCTATCCTCCTCCCATTCATTTTCTCCAATAAAAATCTCAAATCTTCTCTTCTCAATTCTCATTCACTCACTCACTCACTCACTCACTCTATCTCGTTCCTAATTCACCAAACCTAAATCTCTCTCTCAGAGAAGTAACCGCCACAGCAATGAGAGAGATCTTGCACGTGCAGGGAGGTCAATGTGGGAACCAAATCGGCTCCAAGTTCTGGGAGGTGATCTGCGACGAGCACGGCATCGATCCTACTGGAAAGTACAACGGCCAAGCCTCCTCCGATATCCAGCTCGAGAGGATCAATGTCTACTACAATGAAGCTTCTGGTGGAAGGTACGTTCCCAGGGCTGTGCTCATGGATCTTGAGCCTGGTACCATGGACAGCATCAGATCTGGTCCATACGGTAAGATCTTTCGACCTGATAACTTCGTCTTTGGCCAGTCCGGTGCCGGAAACAACTGGGCGAAAGGTCACTACACCGAAGGTGCTGAGTTGATTGACGCCGTTCTCGACGTCGTTCGCAAAGAGGCCGAGAACTGCGACTGCTTGCAAGGTACTTTCATTTCCTTCGCTGTGCTTCTCTGCTTTTAGCTCAGTTTCTCTGTCTTTTGTTTGAACGATCTTCACTATTAAGCTCCCTTGAATGTGATTCGTTTTGAGTAATGTGTGTGATACGATGTCCTTTTAGATTTGTTAAATTTCGATGTAGATATTTCTAGCCATTGTTATCGATGGATTTGCTTGATGTGAAAGTTTCATTTTATCAGTATAGTAATGCTCGAGAATTGATCTGGTAAGTTCTAACCGAGACTGTGAAATTCGACTACTAAGTTTGACTTAATCCGCAAAGAAATCGCTGAATTACTTATACGCCATAAACCATATTTCCTAGGTGTATTAATCATTTGTACTTGTTTGACAGAATGATAGAACACTTCTAAGAGATCCGATTCTCTTTTGTAGAATAAATTATTTTTGGCATTAATGAATACTATGGGGATCTTGATAAATGGACACCATGAATCGAAAGTAATTGCATCACAAATGACATCTCACTCGGCTTGTTTTCTGGATTGTTTATTCTCTATGTTATCCGTAGATCTATCACAAGAAAAGAAAAAGAAACAGAGCGAATAATAGTAGGTCCAGAACTGTTAGCATCAGTTTTTTTTTTTTTTTTTCCTGACATCTTTCCCCTACAATAATTGGTACTCAATCATTTTTCTCAAGTTGGTGAGGCTGAGTTGTTAACATGGCCTCAGTTGTCAGGACTCGTAACAAGGGATGACCAGGGAGGGATCACATTATCTTTTTATGCTAGTGCATGGTTTGTTTCTTCTTCCATTAGTCTATTACCACTACTACAGTTTTTTTGTTCCATTGTCGAAAGAGGGTTCTTTTGTGTAAATAAACCATGGAACTAAGTTGGATGAATAATTAAATTAAAAGGAGTATGAAACAAACTGATCTGCCTCCGAAAAGAGTTAGAATTGAAATCCACTTGGAACTACATGATAAAGAGTTTATACTATGTCGAATGTGGAGATGTGGCTCAAACTCCGAACCTACTGCTAGAGATTCGTTATTCGAATTTTAATATTTTAATTTTGTTTGAGATTTCAGTATTTTTTTTGAACTTATGGATATCTGTTGCCCTTTATTCTAAATATAATATTTGATTTTATCAGGTTTTCAAGTTTGCCACTCGCTAGGAGGAGGCACTGGTTCTGGCATGGGAACACTTCTGATCTCGAAGATTAGGGAGGAATACCCAGATAGAATGATGCTCACAATCTCTGTTTTTCCATCTCCAAAGGTCTCAGACACTGTTGTGGAGCCATACAATGCAACTTTATCGATACACCAGTTGGTGGAAAATGCAGACGAATGCATGGTTCTTGATAATGAAGCACTTTATGACATTTGCTTCAGGACCTTGAAGCTCAGTACGCCAAGCTGTAAGTATTATCTCATCTGTTCCATATGCTTTAAAAGATTATGCATATAACCAAACAATAATAACCTCTGTTAATTTCTTTTCCTTCGTGGTGTACCTACAGTTGGTGATCTGAACCATCTGATTTCTGCAACTATGAGTGGGGTAACGTGCTGCTTAAGGTTCCCTGGTCAACTGAATTCTGACCTCAGGAAGCTGGCAGTCAATCTGATCCCATTCCCACGTCTTCACTTCTTCATGGTGGGGTTTGCGCCTCTCACATCTCGTGGGTCGCAGCAGTATGTCTCCCTCACTGTTCCAGAACTGACTCAGCAGATGTGGGACGCCAAAAATATGATGTGTGCTGCTGATCCTCGACATGGCCGTTACCTGACGGCTTCAGCAATGTTCAGGGGAAAGATGAGCACGAAAGAGGTGGATGAGCAAATGATCAATGTGCAGAACAAGAACTCGTCGTACTTCGTGGAATGGATTCCCAACAATGTGAAGTCCAGTGTGTGTGATATTCCACCCAAGAATCTGAAGATGTCGTCCACCTTTATTGGAAACTCGACATCAATTCAAGAGATGTTCAGGAGGGTCAGTGAGCAGTTCACGGCAATGTTCAGGCGCAAGGCTTTCTTGCACTGGTACACTGGGGAAGGAATGGACGAGATGGAGTTCACCGAAGCAGAGAGTAACATGAATGATCTAGTTGCGGAGTACCAGCAATACCAGGATGCAACAGCCGAGGATGAGGAGGAGGAGCTCTATGAAGATGATGGTGAAGAGGCCTATAACGAGTAGAATCAAGAATGTTTGCTACCTAAGAGATCATGTCTCCATTGTAGCCACCTAAATCAATATACAAAGCTTTACCGCTCATCGTATATCTACTGCCATATGCAATTCTGTATCTCCTTATATTTTTGCTGATTTACTCGTTCAAATGTATTACATTTCTGGCCTGTCAAACAAAGACAATAGTTTATTCATATATACTTCTATTTCGATTTAATAATATCAAGCATGCAAGTTCATTAGTTTGGTATCATTCCAATTCACATTGCATTTAGTAAACTTGTGGGATTCTGTCATCCTAAAATTGAAAGAAAAGCCACTCCCATGGTCTAGAGGAAGCCAAACTTGTACTTAGAAGTTAGAACCTCTCACCAGGCCAAAAGATGGGTATCCTTTATTTGTTGCTGTTCCATATTAAGATGTACAGTTTGGTGATGCTTGTGGGTCGCTAAAACATAACCGATTTAAAGATCGATATTCTACAAACAAATAGGTGAAAAACACCAGGTGAAACTACTGATTTGTTGGGCTGTTAATCATTAATTTTTTGAATTAAGAAATCATGCCCTAAAGTCTTGGATCCGTGTTTGTTAATAGTGGTTATTTAATAGAGTAATTAATAACAAGAAAATAGATATTTATAGTAAGAATTAGTAGGTTAATTAGCTGAAGCAGTAAAGGGTTGTATGAGTTTGTTAGTGAGTGGGAATACATATGCAAGTAACGTATAGTGTAAAATGTGAGTACTCATTGGTGATATGAATAGAGTGTTCATGGATCAGATTTGATTCGCATATCTGCAGTATTTATCTGAATTTGATTTAAAAATTGCGGATATCGATCCGATTCGTACACTAATAGGATCGGATTGCGAATTTTATGTAGGTATTTGCATATCTGACTTGTGTATCCGCAAAAATAAATAAATAAATAAGTAAATATTCTTTTTATGTTTTATTTTAACTAATAATTATCATATATGTTGTATTATTTTAATTTAT
>NC_029791.2:102298589-102308236 GCF_000816755.2 Arachis ipaensis
AAATGAATTTGATTGATATTTTTTTAATAAAAATAAGCTTTTAAAAATATTTTTGTGTTTTGCGGATATATCCGATATCCAATCCGATCCGATTCGATCCGCAAATGTGCGGATCAGATCCAAGCTTAAAAGTCGGGGATATTGGATCCGATGATTTTAGTGTGGATCGGATCGAGATTTATGCCAAATCCGATTCGATCCGATCCGCGTTCACCCCTAGATATAATGTTACTTGTTTAAGGTTTTGTTCTATCCATAGAAGTTTGACCGAGTTATAACATCTCCTCGCCAACCGCTGACGGATCCTTTGAGGAGCTATATGTCAACCTGAATGAGCACGATGAGATGGAACGTCTATAGAAGGCATTCTAACGCTCAAGTCAACATATCAGAATATCAAAAAAGAAAAGCTTAAGATATTAGAGTATTGTTCCAAATTGACCTGCCTTGCTTAGTATCACCTTCCTTGCTTATATAGGAGAGGGATTGAGTTTAATTGATGGAGTTCAGCATACTTTTCTGATTCTCGGTAGAATCTGTTACTGTGAATATTGCTATTTCACGTTTGGATTACTGTCTCGTTTATTTTGACTTAGTCTATATAGGTTCGTTATATCCGAGTTTGTTGCGTTTGTGGCAGAGGTGATAGGGATAGTGGCCAAATTATAATGTCCATATCATAGTTCCCAAGCTTAACTTGTTCCGATGTAAGGAGGTAGGTCGAGCTTTGTATACCTCGGCTACTTGTATAGCGTGTGTTGAGGGTATAAGCCCCTAAGCGCGACCGGTCATTGCTCATGGGGAATCAGAACAATTTTTTATTTCTCTCTCTTAATTAAAGTGGAGACGTTTCTTTTATCCACGATGAGTTAATGTATGTGACATGTGGTGTAAATTTCTATGTTCTCCTATCCTAATTAAAGTGGAGACATTTTTTCTATCCACGACGAGTTAATGTATGTGACATGTGGCGCAAATTTTGATGTTCTCCTATCTGTTAGATGAAAAGTATTGTGATAATTTTAAGTCAATGGCATGGATTTAATACAATGGTGAGCTAGAAGTGTAACTGTTTGGATTTTTGATTTGATGTCTTAATGGTCCTTTCGAACTTTCCCCAAGTTTTTATTTGTGGTTTTAGTGAGGTAATAGTTTTGTAATATTGGTGAAAAATATGAGTTAGAAAGGTAAGTTTTCTTTTCTCCTTTTTCGAGGGTTACCTGAAACTAGATTGTTTTTGGGCCTGAACGTGAGGTTCAAAGTCTTTTTGGGCATCGTTTGATTTTCGTTGATGTCGAGGTGTCGCTGTCTAAGTTTCTCGTGAGAAGGTGGGGGTGATACTTGCAAGGGATTCTAATACTTAAGTTAGTAAGAGTTTTAGACATGTTTTTAGTAGATTGGGTCCTGAATATACCTGAAGATGTTAGTGTATTTATAATAGAATAGATAACTACCTTTTAGTGTAGTTTCACCTTTGATGGTGGATAACCATTCTTTTTTTTCTTGGAACGTTGTTGACATCTCCTTTCTAAATGAGTGAGAGATATTTTAGGAGTTAGTTACTTATCTAGATAAGTAGGGTTGAACTGCTGTCGTCACGCTCGACCTATATGAAGTCAAATGGTTGTAGAGGAGGCCAGCTCTCTTGGGTGGACTTTGATTCATTTTGGGCCTGGCTATGCTTTTGGGTCAGGGTATGAACAGTGTCACTGCTTGAATCCGAGCTTGACAAGGTTGGCCTCAAGCATTTGTAGATCATGTTGCTTCCTTATGCGCTTAATAGATCGTGTCGGACACACCGACTTTTTGGGGACTAAGTCGGATACTCTATGTGTTTTTGTGAAAATTTTGAAACGTAATGTCTTTTTATTGTCTTTGTACGTTACTTCTGCAGTTACCTTGGTAACCATGTGTGCTATAAATGAGGGGGTAAAAAATTACTCCTTTGTCCCTAGCATCTTATAAATACCAAAATTCTTTCTCTTTCTTCATTTTTTATTCTTACCTTGGCATGGATTGAAATTAACCCTGATAAATGTAGAGCGGTCCTGAAAATGAAGAGTCCGACCTGTTTAAAGGAAGTTCAGCAGCTGAACGGCCGACTTGCAGCTCTGTCTAGGTTTTTAGCAGGATTAGCATTAAGATCCTTAGCACTTTTTGCCCTACTGAGAAAAGGATGCCAGTTCGAATGGACTTCTGAATGTGAAGAAGCCTTTCAGAAGTTCAAAAGGTTTCTAAGCATTAATACGGGAAGATGAGGTCGGGCAGCATCCTGTCTACTTCACAAGTAAGGTACTATAAGGCCTTGAACTAAGGTATCAAAAACTCGAGAAGTTCGCATCCGCCTTAGTCGTAGCATCTAGAAGGCTTCGGCCTTATTTTCAAACTCATACTATAAGAGTTCGGACGAACCAACCCATGAAGCAAATCCTTTAGAAAACGGATGTTGCGAGCATAATGGTTCAATGGCCTATAGAGTTATCCAAATTCGACTTGAAATACGAAAATCGGACAGCTATCAAAGCCCAATGCCTCACCGACTTCATGGCCGAATACGCAGGAGATCAATAGGAGGCCTTCACAACCTGGGAATTATACGTGGATGGCTCCTCCAACAAAGTCGGAAGTGGTGCAGGCATAATACTGGTTAATCAAGAAGGAACTCAAATAGAAGTCTCCTTGAAATTTGAATTTCCGGCCTCCAATAATCAGGCAGAATATGAAGCCCTTGATTACTGGGCTAAAGCTAGCCAAAGAAGTCAGAGTGACCAAAGTAGTAGCCTTCAGTGACTTTCAAGTCGTGATTTCTCAGATTAATGGAGAGTACTAGGCAAAAGATCCCAACATGAAGAGGTACTTGGAAAGAACACTCGAGCTTCTTAGGCAGTTCCTCGAAACGGAAGTCAGACACATAACAAGGGAGCTCAACAGCAGAGCCGATGCCTTTCCAAACTGGGAAGTACCAAGCCGGGAGGAAATAATAGAAGTCTGATATAAGAAACTCTCCAGGAACCTTCGGTCACAAAGGCAGATAACAGGCTGGACATCTTGCCAGTCTCCGGCCTAGTCCTCGGATGAATGACACCTCTGATTGAATACTTAAAATTTGACATCCTTCCCGAAGAACAAAAGGAGGCTCAAAAACTTATAAGGGAGGCTCAGAACTATACCTTGGTGCAAAATGTCCTTTATAGAAGAGGGATATCTAAACCATTGCTGAAGTGCGTCCCAACCTCTAAGACGGCAGAAGTCTTGGAAGAAATACACAATGGCATCTGCGGAAACCATCTCGGAGCTAGATCCCTAGCTAGGAAAGTAATCCGAGCCGGGTTCTTTTGGCTAACCCTACAAAGAGATGACATCGACTTTGTGAAAAAGTGTCAACCTTGTCAGATGCATGCAAATTTCCACGTCGCTCCCCCAGAAGAGCTCATTAGTGTGACTTCTCCATGGCCATTTGCAAAGTGGGGACTGAACCTACTCAGACCTTTCCCTCAAACGCCAGGAAAAGTAAAGTTTCTCATTGTGGGAGTAGATTACTTCACTAAGTGGATAGAAGCAGAGCCATTAGCTACTATTACGGCACAGAGAAGTCGAAAATTTTTGTATAGAAATATTACTACCCGATTTGGAGTCCCACACTCCATCCCAACTGATAATGGTACACAATTTACTGACTCTACATTCAGAAACTTGATGGCTAGCATGAAAATCAAGCATCAATTCACCTTGGTCGAGCATCCCCAAGCAAATGGACAAGCAGAGGCAGGCAATAAAATTATATTAGTAGGGTTAAGGAAAAGGCTTCAAGAAGCAAATGGAGCTTGGGCTGAAGAGCTTTCTCAGGTATTATAGGCCTACCGAACCACACCTCATTCAACTATTGGCAAAACACCTTTCCGACTTGCTTACGGCATCGAAGCCATGATCCCCATAGAGGTCAATGAGCAAAGCCTAGGGGTGAGATTTTACAATGAGGTCGGAAACGTCCAAGCACACAAAGAGGAGCTTGAATTGCTCCCAGAAATCCGAGAACAAGCCTAGATAAGAGAAGCAACGATAAAACAAAGGATGGCAACAAGGTACAACCAAAAGGTCATTCGAAGAAGCTTCGCCTCAGACGACTTAGTGCTCATCTGAAATGACATCGGAGTGAACAAGTCGGGAGAAGGAAAACTCGCTGCAAAATGGAAAGGACCCTACAAGATAGTTGAGGTCTTTGGAAAGGCTACTATAAAGTGTCCGATCTAGGAGGATCCGAGCTTCCAAGGTCATGGCACGCTTGCAATATGAAGAGATATTACAGCTAGAAGCGAACCTCGCTCCTTGATGTACTCTTTTTCCTGACTTCATGGTTTTTTCCCAAAAAGGGTTTTCCTGGATGGGGTTTTAATGAGGCATCAAAGCGAGGGCTAGTGGCAAAAAATTCAATCCTTTAGTAGCAAAATCACCCTTGTAAAGCCACAGTGCATTAGTAATAATATCTCTCTTCTAACTCTTTATCTTTCTCTTTAGAAATTCCATTATTACTCTATGATACGCACTGACTTAAGCTCGAAAAAGTACGAAAATTCGTTGACCAACCTAACATAGTTGGCTAGATAAAGCGACGAAGTACAGGTCGGTGTAAAGAGGTTATAAAATTCGATCATAAATAGCACATAAACAATATAGCTAACGACTTATAAGTCGGAAAGCCCAAGTAAAATAAAATGCATCACAAGAATAACCTAAGTCATGAAAACAATTCAATAAATTAAGTAAAATTGAACGTATAAGGTCCAAATAATGGAAGCTAAGAGATTCGAAGATTCTTTAAGAATTCAAAGGAAAAAGGATTCCTTGGAGAAACTTTTATCAAAATCACTCAAGAAAAAGTTTTCTCAAAAACTTTATTGAGCAGCGAAAACATTGTCCTCAGACAAACGTCTGAGCCTTCTCAAAAGCTTTACAAAACTAAAGCAGAAAAAGGTTTTACAAAAAGCTTCGACTACTCAACAAAGTTTTATCCTATAATAAAAAGAAGCTTCATAATAAACAAACTGTTGTTAAAAGACCCTATAAAAAGGACCAAGTGTCAAGGAACCACCAGCAAAATATACAAACAAATATAAAGAGTTCATAAAAAGGACCCACAAGTCGGGCCTTTAAAAATATCATCACTTGGGACCAAGAAGGGGGTTTGAATCATCGGCAGGAGAAGAGGTCGGTTCGGCCGCAGAAGTTGGAGGGGTCAGTGGGATCTCTTCAGCAACAGGAGCTGAAATCACCTCGGGAGCCGCAGAAGAAGACGTCATATCTACCTCACGGGGAGGGGATTCAATGATGCATTGCCCCACCGTCTTCAGCTCGGAATCAGTCTCGGGACGAGGAGGAAATACTATCTCACCATTAATGACCACCTTGTCGGGATGAAGAGGTGACAGGTCCAAGTCGGGAGCAATAACTCTGACCTGCTCCTTTAGGACCCTAAACACCTCTTCAGTCCCTTCAACAATAGAATCCTCTAAATCCTGATATCCCTCCCGAAGCTTCTCCACCTCCTTTTTCAAATCAATATTGGCCGAAAAGATCCTAACATAGTTCTGTTCAACCTTTTCCTTCAGACCCTCAGCCATTACACACTGGCCCATTAAATTTTTCTCCCTCTCCCGGGTCTGGGCGAGCTCTTCCTTCAGCCAGTCATTCTCCTCCTGCAACCTTTTTTCCTCCTCCTGATACATGACAATCCTCCCTTGAATATTTTCTAAAGATTGTTGAGTAGCACTCAAGGGAGTCTTGTTAAAAATATCAAGGAGGGAGGTGCAGACCCCAGCAGTCCGAATTCCTCCTCGGATTAAGATTTGAAGATGATTTCGGATAGCAGCATCATCCATAGGAAATTGTTTGTATGGAAGGATGTGCTTCCTAGTAAATTTTGGCCCGTCAAAGCCGGCGTCCCCGACACTAGAGGCACCGGTTTTCGAGGTCTTGCGTTTTCTCTTCTCAGGTTCCGAGGAGTAATGAACTGGGGGAGTAGGGGCATGAGGAGGAAGAGGAGGGAAAGGTATTTATGAGATACCAGGGGCATAATCGTAAAACGGTTCAATCATTAAAAGAACGCGCCGTTACCAATGTAACTGCCCCCCACATATAAATCCAAAAGCCAAACGGACGCGACGGTTGATTAGACGCGACGATTGAAAATTCAAAATCACTTCGGTGTCAAAACTAAAATCACGTCAGTTTTCCGACTTGAAAAGAAATATCGACTTAAGCGTCCCCGAGTTTAATTAATACTCGAATCCAACTCATAACTAAGATATCAGACTCGAGTAGGGCCACTGTTTAGACCCTGGTCTAAAACATAAGCCAGGCCCAATCAGGCTAAGAGGTCCAATCCAAAAAGATTGGCCTTCATCGTGTATCTGACCTCCACTAAGAAGTCGGGGTCGACACCTATAAGCAGTCAACACTTATCCAAGTGAATAACTGCTTTCTTAAATCTTTCACCCACTTCTAGAAGAGAGATCCCAACAACCCTAAGATAAAGGGACGGTTATCCACCATCAGAAATGAAACTACTTCAGCAGTGGTCATTGGTTCCTTCCCTATAAATACACTGACACTCTCAGGTAAACTTAAGTTCCAATACATTCAAAACCTGCTTAACCCCTTGCTAACTTAGACATCGGAGTGTGTTTGCAGGTACCACCCCCCATTCCTCAAAGCATACAACTCGACGGAAGCTCCCAAGCAGTAACAGCTCGGAAACCACCCACCTTCAACGTTTGGGCCTTTCATTCAAGTCCAATCATCCGGTTCTAGGTAAGCCTCGGAACAGTAGTGGATGATGGTGATGATGGTGGCTGAAAATGATATTGAGGAGAGAGGAGAGTTGGTCTAGTGGTGTTCTAGTTCATAAAGAGAAAGAGAGGAGAAAAGAGAAGAGGGGGCGATTTGTCTGATTAAATTGTTGCCTGACACATGTTGACTTAACAATCCACGTAGGTAAGATCCGTTAGCTCTAGACGGAGACATTACAGAAGGAACAGAAGGTCTTATGGAGTTAATCATTAACTTTTCTTAAGGAGCGGAAAAAAGTTTCGTAAACTTATTAGGAATGAAGTGAGGTTTCACTCTAAAAATAAAATTAAAAAACATCAAAATTAGCTCATAATCAATTGGTTCGCGTTCTAGTCAAACTTTCAAGTAATCATCAAATCATGTATTTGATGAACAACCAAAGATAGTTTTGGCAATTGACCGTATAGACTAATAATTAGTTACTAGAAACCCTTCCAATAAGGGAAAGGCTACATAAAACTATCAATTTGGCAATTGACAGTTAAGAAATCCTTCCAATATGAATGCTTCTACGAAGTCATAGATAACATCATCCACTTGAATACCTTACAAGTCTGAGATTAACCTAATCAATGGTGGTACAACTATGTAAGAATTGGATAAAATTCAACTAGAGCACAATTAATTTGTTTTCAATTTCTTAGCCTTAGAAGACAAAATATAGTCATCATCAGAGTCATCCTCAGAGCTTGCATCCTCAGCTTTCCGCTTCTTGGACTGCTTCCTTGTGGAGTTTGGGGTCTTCTTCTTAGCAGAAGGTACAGGGGAGGTTGGGCTTTTCTTCTTGACCGTGACGGATCGTGTGCTTCCCTTTGCTGGTACAGCTTTAACCGGAGAAGTGAGCTTCTGCTGCACAGCTTTCTTTTGCTTCTTTTCAAATATTTTCATTGCCACCTCTTTAGGAAGTAAGCCTGACTCCATCAACCTGCAGTTATATTCAATAAGAAATAAACAATTTGAATCCAAGATTCCAGATTAAAATGCAACACCAAACTCTTCAACATTACGCTAGGTCAAGTTCGCAGTAAGANAGTGATCAGTTCAACTGGATGGAAACTGTTGATATTGCAACTTTAAGGAACATTCTATGAATCTATGGAATCATTAATCTCTAGCAGGCAATAGCAAAAGAAAAACCAGATACACAAATGCCAATTTGCAGATGCATTAGCAGACATCCTACAACCAATTACTGGTTCTGGGTTCACAAATTAAAGGGGCAGTGCATGTTTATAAGTTTAGTTAAAATTAAACATACACGTCCTCCAAAATTTGACACGATTCAACCTGATCTAGAACACTACTAAGACAACCTTAAGATACTATGCTTTAAGGTCAGTATTCAAAGTTAGTTCATCACAATGACCCTTTATGAAGGATGCATGATTACTCAAGCACAATACTGGAGGGGGAAAGACAAGGAAAGCCTACCTCTTACCTTTTAAAATGGATTATCAATGGAACTGAAATTTATATTTCGTATAAAATATAAAATTATAACAATATTAAAGAGCATGGTGCTACTAATACAAACTCCAGTTGGTTGGCAAGGGTCTTGTATCTATCCTAATCTCGTATCACTTGATGACGCTGCAATTTTATAGGAATTCAGGCAAATGAGGCCCTAAATGAACTTGAAATTTCAGGAGTCTGAGACATTGCTATATATTCCAAATATAAATTGTGACAAAAATTTTAAAATTAGAAGCATTCTATGTATTTCTTGCATACACAGACACAGTTGATTCGTCAATTTCCTTTTCAACTCTATACCAATCTGTTGCTTAAAGGCAAAACTACACTATCAGTAGTGTCTCAAAGTTGCATATAAACAGTAATCTCCCACCCTTGACAAATCATGGTAAGGAAAGAAAAACTCACCAGACTTGTGACATTTCGCTTGTGGGAACTTGCTCATATAAACTCTCATAGAAAATCCTGAGAGGATCTTTCTGAAATTTCACAAGGAAACAAACACAACACACTGATTATACAAAACTGGAAAAGCTATAAGGAATAGGAGAATAAAGCATATATGTATAATGTATATAATTGTATATCTACCTCCTCAGGTGGATCTCGTTTCTGGCCAGGTAAATCATACACCTTTTTCTCTTTCTGCTTCTTCTTCTGTTGCTGCTGTGAAGCAGAAGAAGCAGCAGCATCTTCCCCTTTCTTCTTTGTCTTCTTAGTTTCTTCCTCCTTCACCTTCTTCCTTTTCTTCACTACTTCCTTCATCCCCAAAACAGTACACATTTTAAGAGAGTAAACAAAAATAAAAGAAGCAAAAATGGCCACATAAATTGTAGGAAGAAAGCTTCAATATTGAGAAACCTTGGAATTGTTGGAAGCTCTTTTGGCAATGGGCACGTCGTCGTCGTCGGAGTACTCTTCCTTCTTGGGTTTGGAGCGAGACACAGCAGCGGAAGGCTTAGGCTTGAGGGGTTTGAAAGAAGAATCATTGTCAGAATCTTCTTTCTTCACATTTTGAAGCTTGGAGGTTGTGGCTTTTTTGGAAGACGAAGAACTCTTATTGTTGCTGTGGTTGGCGTCCTCTTTCTTCCCCGGCTTCGATTCTTCAGACGGCATTCTTCCGGTGATGGTGGCAGCAGCGCCACACTTTCCCTTGAGCAATCGCAGCAGAGTTGGGGTTTCGAGCTCCAAAACTTTGCGTTTTGAATTTGTTTGACTTTGACTTATTACTGAATATAATTGGGCCCCTAACAAGGCCCACCATTTGACCCATCACACTTGGGGACTAGGTTTTTTTTGTTTTTTTTGAAAAAAAATGCAGAAGCATA
>NC_029791.2:102311892-102315892 GCF_000816755.2 Arachis ipaensis
TTACCTGAGTCTTCCTAAAAATTTGATCAGAGTCTCGTGCTGATAACGTATTGTAAAATAAAAGATATATATATAATAAAGTTGTATAAATAGAAGACTCTAGTATTAAAATAATTAGCTCAATAATAATTTATATATATATAATAAAATTATATGTTGTATTGTGTATATATATACAAAGATAGAAAGAAGTATTAAAAATAAAGAGAGAGAGAATCGCATTTGTTTATTGTTACAATCTCAATATAATAAAGATGGTTAATATTGCTATTAATATTATATGTAAAGAGTAATAGAAAATAGAATTTAAAATACTTATAAAATAAAAGAAGAGAAAGAATTGTAGTAGAAATATAAGGAGAAGAGTATTTGATTGCAGCATAAAAGAGGATTGATTTATTTGTAAGAAAGGGAGAATGGTATTTTGTTCTGTTGTTATGTAACTTTCAGAGGCTTGAACCTCTATTTATAGATGTACATAGGATAGATTTTCAAATGCTTATTAAAAGCATTCTTCCTTTAGAATACTACACCGCCCTTCATAAATGGGCATCCACGTAACAAATCTTATCTCAACAAATCACTTCCTTGTCTTAGCTTAGTCCTTCTGTATTTATCATATAAGCTCATCTATTGCCAACGGCTTAGCTAGTTCGAATCATATGTTGTAACGGGTAAAGGGACATGGATGGCAAACAATATTACAGATAAAATTTCATTATAAATTAGAATAAAATTTTACTTTCAAATAAAATACTTATTTAAATTTATCCAAATTGTTATAACTTTTTAAATCATGTGTTCTTTCTCTTTTTTCTTCTCCTTCTCTTCCTCTGTTTCTTTCTTCAGATTCTTCTCCTTCCTTTCTTCTTCTTCTTCTAAATTTGTACACACAAATTTTTCTTCTTTCTTTCTTTTTCTTTTTCTTTTCTTGTTCTTTCTTTTCGTCCTCCTCTTTCTTCTTTATCGCCATCATCAATAACACTAACATTTTACAAACGTTTTTATTAGTTTTGATTTTTTCTGCCGTCATCATTAAATAATTTCGATTTATTTCTTAATTTATTTCGATTCATTTGTATGTTAATTGTCAGTTCATTTGTGTGTTAATTTGATTCACTTGATATTGCTAATAAGTATTGACCAAATTTTTTTATTTACAAGTGAATCGAAATTAACACACAAATGAATTGAAATTAATTCACAAATGAACCAAAATAAACTAAAAAATAAATTAAAATTATTTAATGATAGTACCAGAAAAAATCAGAACCAATAAAAATGTTAGCAAAATATTGGTGCTGTTGGTGATGATGATAACGAAAGAGGAGGAAAAGAAGAATTTACGTGCGTTCTTTTAATGAGAGTAATTTTTGTTGGTGTTGGATCTACTTAAATAAATTTAGATAAAAAAATATTTAAATCTGTAACAATCATGAATAAATTATCACATGCTTTTTATTTTACTAAAGATGTTGTTGGTTAGAAGATAAAAATAAGGTTTAATAACCGAATCTATTCTATTATATAAATATCGGATTTCTACACTTAATGATGGAGTTGATGTGGCATACTTCTAAGAATGTTTCTCGATTTGTTTTTTTAATTCTGTAAAGCAAATCAATTATAATTAATTAATGATATCAATTAATTAATTTGATTAGACATTCAAATCTCACAATTAATTATATTAATTATTTGATTTGATTTTATTGGAGTAAATATCAAATTATTTTAGTAAATAATAAATATAATAACGAAATATATGAATTAATTTTATTAGTTTTTTTTGTCAATGTCATCTATTTATACGAAATCATAATGTGTTTTTTACTCTTTTCTTCTCTTTTTTTCTCTTTCTTTCTCTCTCTCTCTCTTGTGTTTAGGGTATAATTTTTGTAATTTATTTAATTTTTATTTCTTTTATCACTACTTATATATTTTATTTTTTTATATTTTTTAAATATTTTTGTCTATTTTAGTTGCTCATTAGACACGTATTTTTTTCTTCTAACTTTTGATTAACAAAAGAGATGTGTCTTTTTTACAGTATTTTTAAATAATTTTATTATAATTTTGTTTTGTAATATTCTCTTTTACCATGTGTACTTCATGTGTTTAAGGAGTTGACTTAAAGTTATAATATGATATATAAAATTATAGTATGATTTATAGTATGCTAAAATATTAGGACATTATCGTATAGATATTTTTGAATTTGTCCATTAAATTCAATCAAATAGGATCTTGAAAATTATGCAATTATGTAATTATTTATTTTTTCATATAATTATTGTATTAGTCATTTACATTAGTGAGATTATTTTTATTATTAATATTTATAAATATACTATTATCTGTATAATTAATTGAATCATCTTATTCGTTTAAGTTTAATTCTATTGAATTAATTATTCGAAGTGTCATCGCTATTTCTATTTTTAAAGATTTTTTTTAATATTATTTAATAATTATAATAACATGATAATAGTTAAAAAAGGACAGAACAAAAAATTTTTTAATGTGAAAATAGGGCAAAAAGAATAAATTTATTTAATAACTTCTTCAAAATATATATGTTTCTTCTTTATAGATAATTATTATAAGGCATCAAAAACTCTAACAATTATTAAGAATAAATAATCGTTATAAAAACAATGCCAATTTAAATGATATACAAATAAATCATGCCAAACATAACATACAATTTAAAAGGGTTACTTATGAAAAAATATAATTTATAATATGTATTTTTTTACTATTTATTTCAAAAAAAATCTTAATTACTTGTGTGTGTGTGTAATTTATTTTTTTTTTATAAAATTCTACTTGTGATACTAATTCTTCTAATGATGTAAATGCGGATAATTATATTTTTACTTTTTGATATAATCGATATATTATTAATAATGAATAATAATTAACCCCTTATATTTTCAATCAAAGCATTTTGACGATAGTTTTTATTTATTGATGTTAATGGTTGGTTGTTTCTTTAAAGTAAAATGCATTATAATTTTAGGTTATTTCATAATTAACAATAATGCTTGATTAATTTTTTAAAAATAAATTACATTATGATTTTATGTTATTTCACAATACATAATTACCGTTCATAATTCTAAATTACTCTAAATTTTCTATTTTCTATGGTTAGTAGTTAATCCTAAATTAAAAAGATTATGTTGAATTGTTGAATAGTCCAAGTATAATTGAGGTAGTTAATTTAGTTTATTTGTTTATTAATATATTTGATGGAAAGCATGAATGATAAATAAGACAAGAAAATAATTAAAAAAATAAAATATTAGTAATTACTTAAAATAAATAAAAAAATAAGTTATAATGTATTATTTTGTTTAAATTATTAATAATTAGAAGAATAGAAGGTCAGTAATTATTTTAAATAGACATTGAATTCAGTTTTATGGTACTAATTTATTTGAATTATTAATAAAATTTTATAATTTTTAAATTTATATCTATTCAATTTATGTATTTTATTTTATTTTACTTTAACAAAAAATTAAAACGTATCTTTTTAATTATTTTTTAGAAAGTATAGTGAAATGAGTTATATTAATTATAATTAATTATTTATAATTAAACTAATTGATTGTGTTAATTTGTAAGATGAATAATACATAATAAATAGTGTGAAATTAATTATAATAAGTTAATAATTAATAAATAAAAAATACAAAAAGATTTTTTTTATTGTCTTTTGATAACTACACATTTTTATTCGTTCACTTTTTCTTTATCTCTTCCTTTCATATTTATTTATTTTAATTTATTGAACTAAATCAAGTATACTAATTATTTGTATTAACTAATTAAGTATTTTTTGATAGGCTCTGCTAACTGTGTCCTTAGAGCATAGACTAAAAATATTATAAAAAGAAATATTTTATAAAAATTATTGAAAAATAAATATTTTTAAAATGTGTCCTTAAGAGACAAGTTAGCTAAATTATTTTTTAATTTAATGTGTTTGATT
>NC_029791.2:102325325-102326017 GCF_000816755.2 Arachis ipaensis
AAAAAATAAATATTTTTAAAATGTGTCCTTAAAAGATAAATTAATAAATTATTTTTTAATTTAATGTGTTTGATTTATTCAACTGTATTAATTATAACTAATTAATTATATTTAATTTGATTTTATTAGAATAAATAATATTCTATCATTTAATATTTTATTTGATTCATTAAATTACATCAATCATAACTAATCAAATATTTAATTTAATTAGAATAGATATTAAATTATTTAAAATTTTGTTTGATTCATTAAACCACATAAATATTAAATAATTTAATAAATAATATATAAGGCAATGAAATAAATGAATTTATTTAATTTAATTTATTGTCATATATATAATAAAATGAGTATTAATTAATTGATAATTAAATAAAATGAGTATTAATTATTGAAAAGGTAACGAGTTTATACTTTGTATTAATTAATAGATACTTAAATAAATTATTTAAAATGGTCACATATATTTTTTAATTGTTCTCTTATTAGTACGATCTAGTAAATAAAATGGGTATTAATCGTTGTAGTGAATGAATATTTATTATTTTTAAATGAATTCATTTAATTTATTTAAAAATATTGAAGGATTCCAATTCTATATGCTACCATTTTATTTTGTTATTAATGTATATATACTCCTATATTACATATTCTATTATTCTCATATTCTCAGATAATATTTTTAAACT
>NC_029791.2:102326133-102328207 GCF_000816755.2 Arachis ipaensis
TTGAACTCTTTTTTTCTTTCTAGACTCATCCTTAGCCTTGGTTTTGTATCTACTCTTCCTCTAACTCACTTTTTCTGCCTCTTAAGTTCGTCATTATGTTGCTCAGTTTCGCTCTAAAATATTATATTATGTTATTATGTTGGAAGATGTTTTTATATTTTTTTAAATATTATTTTTTATAATGAATATATTATGAGTTGTGTTAAATTATATTGAATTGATTATTTTATTATTATTATTATATTATAGTTTTTTTTTTGTTATTTTTTTCAAAAATTTTCAAAGAATATCCATAAATAATTGTGGGTATCTGCATTCGCTAAGGGGATAATTAAATAGGGGGACTTGCAACGAAGATGGAGAACGAACGGAGAATTTTTTTTTTAAACGGGAGCGAAGGACGGGAAAAGGGGTCCGCCGCCGTGCCCACACGAGTATCTATTACTATATCTAACTAACAACGAAAATTCAATTTGAGTCTATTTGAGATAGGACACGTGAACTTTATCTGCATCGGGTTTTAAGACAATCGAAAATATTTGGTAACCAAAGAAAATCAGCCAAAAACAACAATAACTTGCCTTATTTAGCATTTATTAATTGTTGCGACAATTAATTAATGCTAAATAAGGCAAATTTTGGCTGTTTTAATTTTTTGTTTACCTAGTATTACCCTAAGACAATGAACCTAATTCGGATGATTTAGGATCCTAACAATAGACCTAGGTTGATCTTACTCACTTAACTTAATATTTTGAGTCATTACTATAATAAATACTATACTATTAAATATGATTATATTTAGTATATATAAAAGTTAAGTATACTTATAATAGATTTTATTATAATCAACAATTTTGAATTCAAATTTAAATTTAAATTTATGTAAGAAAATATTTTGAATTTTTTTCACTAACCAGAATTAATTTTGAAATAGAAACTTATTTTGTATATCATATTATAAAATAGTATAGTTATTCATTTTTTCTTTAATGGCAATTATTGTCAAATAAAATGATATAAAAATGGAGAAAAATATATTCTAATCTAGAAATAATAATTCATTTTTTATTAGAATAAATTATATATTGAATAACAAAAGTTATTATAGTTTTTTTTACACAAATTAATATACTCAACCACGGTGTTTTGGTAATATTACCAAAAAATATTAATCAATCTAATAGCTTTTGTAATGACATAAGTTTATAAGTTTAAAAGCTTGAAAATCATGTCATAAAATATAAAATTTTAACCAGTAATAACGTTGATCATATTGTTTGACTTCCTGAATGAATATCATACTAATAAATAAAACTGTCACAGTTAAATTTTAACAAAGGCAAATCTCCATAAGTATTGCTATCGTCAATGAGTATTGTTCTACTTTCAAGACAAATACTATTTTCTTTCACTGTATTTTCCAATTCGACAGGTCGAGAACTAATCCTCCACGGATTGAAACTCCATTTATTGAGGGTCTGTCGTATTGTTACATACACAAGGTGGAATTCAAAACTCTAATACTTACTTAGGTAGACGAGTAAGATAATCACTCAATTAATCCAAAACAGTTAAGATAAATACTAATTATTTTTAATATTTTTAACATTAAAAATAATTAAACTTTGATTTTAATTATAACTTTATAAAATATTTATAATAATAATTATTATATATATTTTTTGTTTAATCTCTTTTAATAAAAAAATTTATATATTTTTATTAATTATCCCGTACAATGTACGGGAACATACACTAGTTGTAATTGAAATTAAATCTTTTCCTCCAAAATTAAAGAATTCTTCCCTCCTCCTTACTAATTTCACAACCAAAATGTACCACATGTCACTTCCTCATTGCAATTAATTGATATCAAATTTTTCTCTCCAAAATTAAAGAGTTCTCCCATCCTCCATCTTCCTTTATCTATTTCTCTCATTCCTTCAACCACTCTATCTATTTTATATATCATTATCATTATCAATGACTAATTACTAATTTGACAATCAAAATGTGCAACATGACATTCTTTAATTGCATTAAAATTAAAATTAAAATATTAAAATTGAAA
>NC_029791.2:102328530-102329214 GCF_000816755.2 Arachis ipaensis
AAATGATTGATCTTTTAATATTCTCTGATTTAATTTGGCCAAAAAGAATTATGAGTATGAGTATGAACAAAGTGTGCTTATTATTCTTCTTCTAAAATAGACGGGTACAAGTTGTTTGGTATCAATCCTGGGTGGCGAATGATATAACTCGGTGGGCAATTGGGCATAAAAGCTCAAAGGAGAAAAAAAAGTTAAAAAATAAAAGAGATGGTTCGGGTTTGAAGTGGAGATAGAATCAAGAATCTGATCGAGTCAGTACCATCTCGGAATCTATTCTAAAGCCAACATAAATCAGAGAGTGACACACAAAGACAACCTTTTTTTCTTTTCTCTTTTGCCCTGCATTATAAATTCCAACTAGAGAGACTTAGGAGTTAAGAGAAAAAAATGGTGTGGCCATTGAAGGAGAGAAGGGGTCCAGCATGGAAGCAAGGGTGGACAATGAACACATTGTCATCCATATCGGCGCCTCCATTTCAACTAGTAGCCATAGTTGCCATTGTGATGTTTTTGCTATTACTCCCTTCTTACATTAAATTGAGGACAACCATGCAAACAGCCACCATCAACCTCAACTTTCTCCTCTTGTTTCTTCCACTTCTCTTAATACTCGTTGCACATTCCATATCTAAGCATGGCTCGCGCCTCGTCCTTCCGGCCCCTGTCTCGTCCCTTGCTCGAGCC
>NC_029791.2:102329421-102340804 GCF_000816755.2 Arachis ipaensis
CGTGGGGCGTGGCCGCGCTGGTGGTGTTGCTCTTGGTTTTGGCCTTCTTCCGCTCCAATTTCAGGTCTATGTGGTCGCCACTGGTTTGGAGATCCTACTAATTGGTAATATCTTACATATGTTACTTTACTTATATAGTAATTGTATTGTATTGTATTGTATTTTATACACAAATGTTACTTATTCCTCAATCCTCATTCCATCCATAATTTTGTTTTGTTTTGTTTTGTTTTTTTTTAATGTTCATGTATTGGTAATCGTCAGTTTAGTTAATGGTACGGTGTTTCTCGGACCAGCTTTCAATTATGATTAAGCCTGGCTTAGCTAGAACTGATATGGACCATACCCAAACCAAAGGATGATTGATGGAAGTTTTCGTTTTCTGGTTTTCAAATAGGTTGATTAGCTGAAAGTTGATAGTTGAGTTTTATTAGATAATAAATTAATTAAAAATATATTAGATAATATAGACAATTAACAAAATATATATTGGATTAAATGTAAAATTTTTAATTGAGAACCGTTAGATAAAAATTTAGTCAAAAATATTAAATTATTTAATGATTTTTAACTAACAACTTTACATATAAATAATTGTATATAAATTTTTACCTTTTAAATAAGAGAGAATTTTATAATTAAGATCACTTTAAATAGGAGTTGTATTTGTAATGATACACATGCAAAATTTCAAATTTTTAATTCAATTTTTGAAATTTTTTATTTTTATTTTAAATTTCGTTCCACAAATTAGGTATATATGATTTTCGTCAGATTAAAGTATCGTTTTTGTCCCTAATATTTGTGATAAGTTTTTGTTATTAGTGATCTGTTAACAGAATTAATAGAGAAATAAAATTGAGATGATTTTAAAATGTTAAAAATTTAAAATAGAACGAAAAATTTTTAGGGACTAAAATGATATACTACTGTTACGGTAGGTAACCGGAGATTAATGGGCTGGATGGCGCTGGTCGGCCCAATCGTCTGAGGGAGGAAGCCTTTGTCAGGGTCTGCGCCTTGGGGGCCTCCGTCCGACTTGTTTGTATGAGTGAATGGGGGGTGGTACCTGCAAAGACACTCCGATGCCTAAGTCAGCAAAGGGGTTAGCAGGTCTAGAGAGTATTGGAACTTAGAGATACCTGAGGGGTGTCAGTGTACTTATAGTGGTGAGCCAATAACCACCGTTGGAGTAGTGCCACTTTTCTAGGGTGTTAACCGTCCCTTTATCTTAGGGAAGTTAAGATATTGCTTCGTGAAGTGGTTAGAGAGATTCTAGGGGCAGTTACTCATTCAAATGAGTGCCTATCTGCTAGTTAATCCTCGTTCCCGACTTCTTTAGAGCAAGTCGTGACTAGTTCCGACTTCGTGGCGGCTAATCTGGCGAAAGGTGAGGCCAACCCTTTGGGTTGGGCATTTTTATTTGGATCCTGGGCCTTATTCGTTGGGCCATGGTATGAACAGTGCCCCTACTCGAGCCCAATTTCTCTTTAAGATTTGGGTTCGAGTATACTACTCGGGGTTGTAGCCGACTTGTTGGGGGACCGACGTGATCTTCCGAAACCGACGTGACTTTTTGTGACCTTTTGGTTCTGACAGTTACATCTAATCAAGCGTCATGTCCGTTAGGGATGTGCGTAGGGATTGATGGTCTTGGTAACGGTGCATTTTCATTAATGACTGCCCCGTTTTTACCATTGTGCCCCCAACGTACTTATAAATACTTTCCCTCTCTTTCATTGTTTCGTTTCTGCGATTTTTCAAATTTTTCCTTTCATTCGTTCGTGCTGTGTTGTTGCATCTTCGAAGGCTTTTCGTTTCCTTCTACCCTCGTTTTCGGATAAAGGTTAGTTCTTTTTGTAACGTGCTTTTCTATTTGCATGCCTTCATTTTGTAGATAGGTTGGTTTGTAGACTTCAGTTCCGTACTTCCTCCTTTAGGGACCGTGTTTTTTATTTTCCTTTTCTTTTTCCCTTGTAGGTTTTTTGCTACCTTTTTAAGAAAAAGAAATCGCTTCCGTAGATATCCTTTCTCAATGGGTTGATGTCACGGTCCTAGGGGAGGAACCCTCGGTTGGTACTGAGTTTATCACCAACCTTCGCACTCATCACAGAATTTGTACTTCTGAGGATGACGAGCCGAAGTATGAATTGGTAGTCCCGGGTCCTGAAGACTGGGTTTGTTTTGGGAGAGTCAATGAGGCGGCCCCTCATTTTTTCTTTATGTATGAGTGTATGATCACCCGTTTGGGTGTTTTTCTCCCTTTTTCAAACTTTGAGATATCTGTTTTGCATCACTGCCGAGTTGCCCCTACCCAGTTTCACCCCAATTCTTGGGGTTTTTTGAAAATTTATCAATTTGTTAGCCAGGCTCTGGAGTTTCCAACTTCTTTAAAGATTTTTTTCTATCTTTTTCATATGACCAAACCCTTTAGTGGGCTAAACAATAAGCAACAGTGGGTGTCCTTCCGAGCCATACAAGGTCGGAGGGTTTTTACCCTTTTTGACGAGTCCTTCCATGACTTCAAAAATTATTTTTTCAAAGTACAAGCTGTAGAGGGTCACCATCCCTTCTTTCTGGATGATAATTCTTCTCCCCGATTTCCTTTATACTGGCTGGAGGCTTCCCCCTGCGAGAAATATGGTTTGGATGACCTGGATGAGGTAGAAGCAGCCATTGTGGGGTTCCTCCGAGAAGTGTGGGGGAGGGCCCCATACTTGGACACAAAAAAGTTTCTCCAGGGGTCTCCGACCTTTGTCCAGGCGCAGCTAGGTAGTTTTTATTTGTTTGTTAGATTTTCGACTTGTCTGACTGACTTATCCGACTTGTCTGATTTGTCTGTTATTGTCCTTTCAGAGATGGCAAAGGCAAATGCTCAGGAGTCTTACCAAAGGGTCCAGAAGGCTAAAGCAAGATCTCGTGCCAGGACTGGTGGTGTTAGGGCGGTTATCTCTCCTCCTCCTCCTCCTCGGAACGTTGGGACTCCCTCTCAGCCCATCGTAATTTCTTCTTCAACTTTCTCTCAGCCACCCCCCTCTGCTCGACCTTCTTCTGAACCAGAGAACAAGAAGCGCAAGACCTTAGAGTCTGGCTCTTCTGGTGAGGTGAAGGCGGATGCTCTTGCATTTGTCCGAAAGAACATCTATCCTAATGTTCGTATAAGTATGGATGATGTTTCTGTTCGGCGCCATGATGAATGGATTTTTTGATGGTTTAGAATTTCACAAATGAATTCTCGTTGCAAGTATAGTTTCTAAACCAAACAATAATCCTTTCATACAAAAGATTGTTTGTCACAAGTAACAAACCCCTAAAATTAATAACCGAAGTATTCAAACCTCGGGTCGTTCTCCCTAGGAATTGTAATGAAGTGTTTTGTTATTGGTTGTGAGTTATTTTTGGGGTTTTAATAAGAAACATGAAAGATAAATGGCAAGAAAGTAAACTAAGGCCTAAAAAGGTCTTGGCAAGGGTTGGTGGTCAAGGATCTCTATCCTAATCACTAACCACAATATGAGAATTGGCAAGGATTAATCTCATTAAATCATCCTCTAACTAGTAGTAAAGGAAAGTCAAATGAGCTATATCAATCCTAGTCCATAAGTCCTAACTCTCCACTAATTCAATTAGTGAGAACTAGAGTCAATGAATCCCAATCATCAATTACTTGGACATTAGTAACTCAAGAGTTCCTAAGTTACCTTTCCAAGCCAAGAACATAAAATTAGAGATAGAAGTGGAAGAAAGCAAAGATTAAAACCTAGATCTAAAAACTAAACCTAATTCTAATTCTAGAGAGAAGTGAGAGCTTCTCTCTCTAGAAACTAACTCTCACTACTAAACTAAGCTAAAACTAAACTAATGGTAACTAACTTCTAAAGTATGAAAAGTATGAAAAGTATCTTGATTCCCCTTCAATCCTTGGCTTAAATAGCATCAGAAATGAGTTGGATTGGGCCCACAAGGCTTCTAAAATCGCTGGCCACGTTTTGTTTTAAGTGAACCAGGTGGCAGCAACGGCGCGTGCGCGTACTATGCGCGTACGCATCACCATGCGCGGTTCAACCATAGCAAATCTTATATCATTTCGAAGCCCTAGATGTTAGCTTTCCAACGCAACTAGAACCACATCATTTGGACCTCTATAGCTCAAGTTATGGTCGTTTAAGTGCGAAGAGGTCGGCTTGACAACTTTTGCAATTCCCTCATTTCTTCATGAGTTCTCCATTTTTACATGCTTTTCCTTCATTCCCTTGATCCAATCCTTGCCTCCTAAATCTGAAATCACTTGGCAAACACATCAAGGCATCTAATGGAATCAAAGGTAAATCAAGATTAAACAATTAAGGACCTAAAAAGCATGTTTTCACTCTTAAGCACAATTAAAGGAGAATATGTAAAACCATGCTAATTCATTGAATAAATGTGAGTAAAAGGTGATAAAATCCCCTAAATCAAGCACAAGATAAACCCTACAAATGGGGTTTGTCACGCCACCTTACCACTCTGGTTGAGGAGAGCCTTAAGGCGGCGGGGGTTTGTGGCAAACTCTTAGATATTTTCGAGAAGGCTCCTCTCAGCTCTTTAGGGATGACCTCGAGGGTCGAAGAGCTGGAAGGTAGGCTTCTCATATATCAGGAGCATGAGGGGAAGTTGAAGGAGGAAGTCGCCAGGCTGAGGAAGGAGAGAGATAACCTCCGGGAGAGGGAGATGAAGTTGCAAGCCCAATGCAACATGGAGGTCGGTTTGAGGAAGACAGCACATGATAGCTATCAAAGTTTGTTTGATGATCTTGTGTCTGTGAAGAATGATCTGCTGAATTCTCGGAAGGCATACGCCGAGTTGGAGGACTCTATTGCTGATGGCGCTGAGGAGGCTTGGAGGATCTTTAGGGAGCAGGTCGGAGTCATTGCTCCTGACTTGGACCTCTCTCCTTTAGATCCCGATAAGGTTGTCATTGATGGTGCCATTGTGGATCCACCTGTCCCCGAGATTATTTCCGAGTCGGATTTGAAGACTCGGGGGCAAAGGATTATAGAGTCTCCTCCTCGCCCTAAGGATGCCCCGAGTTCCTCCACAGTTCCTCTAACTTCCTCTTCGTCTCCTATGGATGCCTCTCTTCCCGGTCCTGGTGGCGCTCCTTCTTCCTCTGGTGGTGGTGACCTGTCTACTCCTCTTGCAAAAAAGTGATTTGTTGGCTATTTGGGGCCCGGCTTGTGGGTCCCCTCTTTTTAAACTCTTTATTTGTTTTGGTAGTATTTGAACAATTTTTTTTTGGCCTTTTAAGGCCGTAAACAAAACGTTTTTATAATACCCTTTTTGATAAGGGTTTAAGTTAAAAAATAAATGCCCTTTTTTGGATAAGGGTTTAAGTTACCTTGTGTGTGCATGCTTTTCTGATTTCGAATTTCCCTTTGATCTTTTCTAAAAAACCTTTTCTTTGGCTTTCGTCTGCCTTTCTGAACCTTTCTGTTTCAAGGTTCTTTAGGACAGCCTTTTAATCTTTTCTTGGATTTTTTTCTATCTCTCTTTTGTTATTCCTAGTACCCAATTTCGTTTCATTGAGTTTTTATGACTTAGGTTATTTTCACGATTCATTTCTGTTTTACTCGGTTTCTCATTCCGACTTATGAGTCGGGATGTTTCCGAGTTTATCATGATCAACTTCTATAACCTCTTTACGCCGACTTGTACCTCGTCGTTTTATCCTGACGACCATCTAGGTCGGTTCATGGGATTTTCACGTTTTGTCGAGCTTAAGTCGGCGCGTTTCGTAGAAAGGAATGGAAAACAATAGAAAAGGAATTTATAAGAGATATTTGTAAGATGAAAAGATCTTTATTAATTGGGGGGGGGTACTTCATTGCTACTAAGGGTTTTTGACAGTCTATTTCCCCTAGCCCCTACTATGATGCCTCGTTAAAAACCCTTCTTCAGAAAAAACCCTTTGGTTCTGGGGAAAAAATCATGAAGTTGGGAAAAGAGTACATCAGGGAGTAGAGTTCGCTTTTAGCTATAGTACCTTTTCATATTACAAGCATGCCATGACCTTGGTAACTCGGTGCCATCCAAGTCGGTCACTTTATAATAGCCTTTTCCTAAGATCTCATTGATTTTGTATGGTCCCTTCCAATTTGCAGCGAGCTTTCCTTCTCCTGATTTGTTGACTCCAATGTCATTTCTGATCAGGACCAAGTCGCTTAAGGTGAATGTTCTTTGGATGACATTTTTGTTGTATCTTGTAGCCATCCTTTGCTTCAATGCTGCTTCTCTTATCTGGGCTTCTTCTCAGACTTCGGGGAGCAAGTCGAGCTCCTCTTTGTGCCCCTGTATATTCCCGATCTCGTCATGGAGAATCACTCTTGGGCTTTGCTCGCTGACTTCTATTGGGATCATGGCTTCTACCCCATAAACTAGTCGGAAGGGAGTTTCTCCAGTGGCGGATTGGGGTGTCGTCCTGTAGGCCCATAGCACTTGGGGGAGCTCTTCGGCCCAAGCTCCTTTTGTGTAATCTCTTCTTTAGCCCTGCCAGTATGACTTTGTTGGCCGCCTTGACTTGCCCATTGGCTTGCGGGTGCTCCACCGAGGTGAACTGGTGTTTGATTTTCATACTGGCTACTAGGCTTCTAAAGGTAGAGTCGGTGAACTGGGTTCCATTATCTGTAGTAATGGAATAAGGTATCCCATATCTTGTGATGATATTTTTGTAGAGGAACCTCCGACTTCTTTGCGCGGTGATTGTGGCCAATGGCTCTGCTTCTATCCACTTTGTGAAATAATCTATTCCCACGATTAAGTACCTGACTTGTCCTGGTGCCTGAGGAAAAGGACCTAACAAATCCATCCCCCATTTTGCAAAGGGCCATGGAGAAGTGATACTAATGAGCTCTTCTGGGGGAGCCACGTGGAAATTTGCATGCATCTGACATGGTTGGCACTTTTTCACAAATTATGTGGCATCTTTCTGTAAGGTTGGCCAGTAGAATCCAGCTCGGATCACTTTCCTGGCTAATGACCTGGCTCCGAGATGGTTTCCACAGATCCCGCTATGCACTTCCTCTAATACCTCAGTGGTTCTTGAGGTCGGTGCGCCCAAGGTGTTCCAGAGTTTTTTCCAAGTACCTCTTCATGTTTGGGTCTTTTGCCTGATACTCTCCACTTATTTGGGAGGTCACCACTTGAGAGTCGCTGTATATCATCACCTTCGTAGCACCGACTTCTTCTGCCAGCTTCAATCCTGCAATCAAGGCTTCATACTCTGTCTGATTATTTGAAGCTGGGAATTCAAACTTGAGGGAAACCTCTATCTGGGTTCCCCTTTCATCTACCAATATTATGCCTGCACCACTTCCTGTTTTGTTGGAGGATCCATCTACATAGAGTATTCTGCAATGAAGTCGGCGAGGCACTGGGCTTTAATCGCCGTCCGAGTTTCATACTTCAAGTCGAACTCGGAGAGCTCTATTGCCCATTGAACCATTCTTCCCGCAACATCCGTCTTTTGGAGGATTTGTCTCATGGGTTGGTTCGTGCGGACTCTTATTGTGTGAGCTTGAAAGTAAGGCCGTAGCCTTCGTGAGGCTACTACTAAGGAGTATGCAAACTTCTCTAGTTTGTGGTACCTTAGCTCAGGGCCTTGTAGAACTTTACTGATGAAGTATACTGGGTGCTGACCGGCCTCGTCTTCTCTTATCAGGGCCGATGAGATGGCCTTGTCTGCTACTGATAAGTATAGGACGAGGTCTTCTCCAGCTATAGGTCGTGTCAAAATAGGAGGTTGGCTCAAAAATTTTTTGAACTCCTGGAACGCCTCCTCGCATTCAGGAGTCCATTCAAACTGGTGTCCCTTTCTCAGTAGGGAGAACAGTGGAAGGGATCTTAGTGCTGATCCTGCCAAAAATCTGGAGAGAGCTGCTAGTCGGCCATTCAGCTGTTGGACCTCTCTCAAACAAGTCAGACTTTTCATCTCCAGGATAGCTCTGCACTTGTCGGGATTGGCTTCTATCCCTCTTTGTGTTAGTATGAATCCTAGAAATTTTCCTGCCTCCACCGTGAAGGCGCACTTTGCGGGATTTAGTCTCATCCCGTGCGACCTTATGGTGTCAAAGACTTGTGAAATGTCAGGCAAGAGGTCGACTTCTTTCTTGGTCTTTACCAGCATATCGTCAACGTATACTTCCATTAGGCTCCCTTGGTGAGAGGCAAACACCTTATTCATCAGCCTTTGATATGTGGCCCCTGCATTTTTCAGCCCAAATGGCATGACCACGTAGCAAAAATTAGCTCTGGGCGTGATGAATGATGTTTTTTCCTGGTCCGGCTCATACATCGGGATTTGGTTATATCCCGAGTAGGCGTCCATGAACGACAAGTATTGATATCCCGAGCTGGAGTCCACTATGGTGTTAATACTTGGCAGTGGATAAGGGTCCTTGGGACATGCCTTATTTAGGTCGGTGTAGTCGACACACATTCTCCATTTACCATTTTATTTTTTGACTAGCACTACATTCGCCAGCCATGTTGGGTATTTGACTTCTCTAATGAAACCGGCTTCTAGGAGCGCTTGTACTTGCTCCTTTACTATTAAGGCTCGCTTTGGGCCGAGCTTGCGTCTTCTTTGTTGTACAGGTCGTGACCCCGGGTAAACCGAGAGTTTATGGGACATGAGCTCGGGATCTATCCCAGGCATGTCGGAGGCCTTCCAGGCGAAGAGATCGGAGTTATCTCTTAGGAGCTTAGTCAACCCTTGTTTTAGGGTTCCCCTAGGTTGGCCCCTATGTGAGTATTTTTTCCCTCCTCTTTGCCGACCTGTATCTCCTCAGTTTTTCCTCCTGGTTGTGGACGCAGCTCCTCTCTAACCTTTGCACCTCCGAGCTCTACTGTATGAACTTCTCAGCTTTTTCCTCTCAGGTTTAGGCTTTCATTGTAGCATTTCCTTGCCAACTTCTGATCTCCCCTTACCGTTGCTATCCCCGCTGAAGTCGAGAATTTCATACAAAGGTGAGGGGTGGATACCACTGCTCCGAGTCGATTAAGGGTAGTCCTGCCAATTAAAGCATTATATGCTGACCCTACATCGATGACTATGAAGTCTATGCTCAGAGTTTTTGATTTTTCCCCTTTTCCGAAGGTGGTGTGGAGAGGCAAAAACCCTAGTTGCTTTATTGGCGTGTCGCCTAGTCTATATAAGGTGTCGGGGTAGGCTCTTAATTCTTTCTCATCCAACCCTAGTTTGTCGAAAGCGGGCTTAAAAAGAATGTCCGCTGAGCTTTCTTGGTCTACTAGGGTTTTGTGGAGATGAGCATTTGCTAGGATCATAGTTATTACCACTGGATCATCGTGTCCCGGCATTATTCCTTGCCCATCTTCATTTGTGAATGAAATGGTGGGGAGGTCAGATGACTCTCCTCCGACCTGGTATACTCTTTTGAGATGTCTTTTGCGAGAGGATTTGGTGAGTCCCCCTCCCGCGAATCCTCCTGAGATCATATGAATATGTCTCTCCGGAGTCTGCGGTGGTGGGTCTCTTCTATCCATATCGTCTCGCTTTCTCTTCCCATGACTGTCCGACCTTTCTATGAGATATCTGTCGAGCCGACCTTCCCTAGCCAGCTTTTCTATCACATTTTTAAGGTCGTAGCAGTCGTTTGTGGAGTGACCATATATTTTATGGTACTCACAGTAGTCGCTGCGGCTCCCCCCTTTTTTATTTTTAATGGGTCTGGGGGGTGGTAGCCTTTCAGTATTACAAATCTCTCTGTATACGTCCACTATAGAGACCTTTAGAGGAGTATAAGAGTGATATTTTCTTGGTCTATCGAGGCCGAGTTCTTCTTTCTTTTTGGTTTCCCTCTCTCTTTCAGGGGGACTCTTCTCTACTATCACGGGAGTTCCGACCTTTGAGGGAGGATTCTAGCTTTAAGAGTTTTTCCTCTAACTCCTTTCGTCTATCCATCTCCTCTCTTAGGCGCTTTTCTATCTCCTTTTGTCGCTCCCGTTCCTGTTCTAGCTGTTCCAAACGATTTTGGTGAATATGGACTAACCCCATGAGCTCAGTTGAATGGGATTGTCCGTCCTTCTCTGACTCACGGCCTTCTGAGAAATTCACCTTCGGGGTTTTGACTCCGGAGGTTCCTTCTTTGTGTTGATCGTTGGTTTCCTGTTGGAGGGTTAGGTCTGCGTCACTATTTTTGGTGTCCAGATTCTCTTGTTCAGAATCTGTTTCCACATGACCCTCCTCAGGAGATCCGTCCGCCATCACTGGTTGATCTCTCGGGTCCCCGGCAACGGCGCCAATGTTACGGTAGGTAACCGGAGATTAATAGGCTGGATGGCGCTGGTCGGCCCAATCGTCTAAGGGAGGAAGCCTTTGTCAGGGTCTGTGCCTTGGGGGCCTCCGTCCGACTTGTTTGTATGAGTGAATGGGGGGTGGTACCTGCAAAGACACTCCGATGCCTAAGTCAGCAAAGGGGTTAGCAGGTCTAGAGAGTATTGGAACTTAGAGATACCTGAGGGGTGTCAGTGTACTTATAGTGGTGAGACAATAACCACCGTTGGAGTAGTGCCACCTTTCTAGGGTGTTAACCGTCCCTTTATCTTAGGGAAGTTAAGATATTGCTTCGTGAAGTGGTTAGAGAGATTCTAGGGGCAGTTACTCATTCAAATGAGTGCCTATCTGCCAGTTAATCCTCGTTCCCGACTTCTTTAGAGCAAGTCGTGACTAGTTCCGACTTCGTGGCGGCTAATCTGGCGAAAGGTGAGGCCAACCCTTTGGGTTGGGCCTTTTTATTTGGATCCTGGGCCTTATTCGTTGGGCCAGGGTATGAACAACTACTAAGAAGAATTACTAAATCAATTAAAATGATAGTGAATTTTAACGGAATGAATTGCATTACGAATTCAATATTTTTACTTATACTAGTAGAATGGTTAGTAAATAAACTTTTGAAAAAAAAAAAGCATGGTATATATATAATAAAGTATAAATGATATCTTCTTGTTTCTGATCTACTAAATCAATAGTGAATTTTAACGGAATGAATTGCATTACGAATTCAATATTTTTACTTATACTAGTAGAATGGTTAGTAAATAAACTAAATAAACTTTTAAAGCATGGTATATATATAATAAAGTATAAATGATATCTTTTTGTTTCTGTTCAGCCAGAATCGAAACCGTCCATCATCTAATTTTCGATTTAGGATTTAGAATAACGTTTTTTTTTGTATTAAAATCGTCCTTTTAAATAAAATTTTTAATTTAATTCCTAAACTACCCCTATTTTAATAAAAAATAAAAATTAAAAAAATAATAAAAAAAACACGTTTTGGGGGAGGGGGCAAAGGAAACGCGTTGGGGGTGGGGGAGAAAGGAAACG
>NC_029791.2:102342628-102343198 GCF_000816755.2 Arachis ipaensis
AAAACTGAAATAGAATAATTTAAAACTTAAGAATAACTTTAGAATGTATTCTAAATATTAGAGACAAAAAGTGTTTTTTGATTATCTACAATATTTTTTAATTTGACCGAGTAAAGACTATTGGGAACAAAAACTTAACTTTACTCTTTTTGTTATAACTCTTGTCTTTTGAGCCCGCTTTGCCGTATGAAAATAAAAATGGGCCGTATTTGTGAGTGAGTGGGTATCGAAAGCAATGGGCTCTAATCTGAGGATAAGGTGAGTAGACGTGGCATTTCGTTGTAATTTTGTATGGTTGACCGAATCTCGGATAAACAGGAATTAAAAGGAAGTCAATAAAATCTTTAAATTCTATAAATACGAGTCAATAGGAGATGTTAAAATTCTGGTTATGAAATACTATTTAATGATGATAGCAAATATCTAAAAATGGTCTATAATTAATTCAATTTCGCTAAATAATTAATAGGGAGTCTAATCAATAATAAATTAACAAATATTCTTAAATTATATTTTATTTTTTAAATTGTTATTAATTAATATTTTTTTAAATTTTATTTTTTAAAAAAT
>NC_029791.2:102343283-102369619 GCF_000816755.2 Arachis ipaensis
TAAGTTCATGTGAAATTTGGCTGCCGTGAGTTTTCGCCTAGAAAGAAAAGACAAAATAAGAGTGTAGTTGAGCAACCCACCCCACCCGTCGCGTTTTTCATGTTAAGAAACATGCAGGTGTATCCGAAATTCCACGTGTCCCACAAACTCCAAAGTAGTACTCCAACAACACCCACTGAAATCTGAATGCCTTAATTCCAAACCCATTTTCATTTTGCAAAGTTCATCAGCTTCTATTGTCTCAATTATTCAGAAGGAATGAAGGGAAACAACAAGAGGCCTATATACGCCGTGACCACATGGGTTCGGCGCCAGCCCCCAAAAACGAAGGCCTTTCTCGCCCTTCTTTCCGCCATTGCCGCCCTTGTCTTCCTCAGGATGGTAGTCAACGACCACGACAACCTCTTCGTCGCCGCCGAGGCTGTTCATGCTCTGGGAATCTCCCTCCTCATCTACAAGCTCACCAAGGATAAAACTTGTGCTGGTACCCTTTCTTATCATATTGGGGCTTCCTTATCAAATTGATTTCCTTTTTATTCTTGTTGAGTCAAATGTTGTCATTGTGATTTTAGGAAAAGCAATAATATTTCTTAGAATAGTGTGTGTTTTGAATATTTGTAGGACTGTCACTGAAGTCGCAGGAACTGACGGCTTTGTTTCTAGCTGTTAGACTGTACTGCAGTTTTGTGATGGAATATGATATACACACAATTCTGGATCTGGCAACACTGGTAACCACCCTTTGGGTTATCTATATGATCCGCTTCAAACTCAAATCCACTTATATGGATGATAAGGATAATCTCGCGATATATTTGGTTGTAAGTATGCTTTTTCATTGTGTGTTAATATAATATTGGATAAAGTATAATTTTTGTTTCTAAAGATTGACAAAAGTTTAAAAATATCTCAAAATTTTATTTTGTTTCAATTTTGTCTCAAAAGTTTTCTATTTGCATCAAATATACCATCAACGGCTAAATTTTCAAAAAATTTAAGATCAATCTAACAATAATGCATGAAATTATGTTTGATTTACTTATATTGAAAGTTGTTATAAAATTGTTGAAATTGTCTTAAATTTTTTAAAAAATTAGCAGTAAGAAGTATATTTGATGCAAATAAAAACCTTTTGAGACAAAATTGAAACAAAATAAAATTTAGGAGTATTTTTAAAACTTCAAAAACAAAAAGTATACTTTACCCTATAATATATCTCATTTCTTATATTCAGTAACAATAATTGCTCAGAGTAGCATAAGTACGAAACTGTCATTGTTTGAATAATGCTTGTTCTATGATTACCTGAGTGCTCTGAGTGGCGAAATGCAGGTGGCACCTTGTGCAGTGGTGTCCTTCTTTATCCATCCAACAACCCGGAATTCTATCGTTAACAGGATTCTCTGGGCCTTCTGTGTTTATCTTGAAGCCGTCTCTGTTCTACCACAGCTTCGGGTTATGCAGAATACTAAGGTCTCCTACAAAATATATTTATGCCTTTTACTTCTTCCTTTGCATGTCATTCTTTATAACTCTAATTAATTCCTCAATTTAACTTTCAGATTGTTGAACCAATCACAGCACATTATGTTTTTGCACTTGGAGTAGCAAGGTTCTTGAGTTGTGCACATTGGGTCCTCCAGGTTCGGTCAAACTAACATGTCTCTAACTTTGTATCACCTAAATCGTGGAACGAAAAAGTGATAAAATAATGAGTTAATCACCTTTGAATTCGTAACTTTTATCATGTGCAAGTTCTCCTATCTTGAGTTAAAGGTGATTAAACTCTCACTTTCGCACTTTACCAATTTCGGATCACTTTAGAGGAACTTGTTCTTGTTCTATTCTGGAAATACTTAAAAGGCATTATGATCAGATTATTAACTGATGCTAAGAATTTTCATATCCAAGACCTAAGGGTAAGCATATTTAATCAGAAACCCTTGGTCTAGTGACCTATATATGATTATGCATATCTTCCTCAGGTAATCGATACACGCGGACGCCTACTAGTTGTTTTGGGTTATGGATTGTGGCCTTCAATGGTGCTTATATCTGAAATTGTCCAAACTTTTATCCTAGCAGACTTTTGCTACTACTATGTCAAGAGGTGCATAATATAAACTCCCATCAATTGAACAACCTACATCTTAATTTTTATGCTCTTGTTTAAATTCCTGATCCTTTGTGTTTTCTTTCGGTGCAGCATTATTGGGGGACAACTTGTTGTTCGGCTTCCATCAGGAGTAGTTTAAAACTAAAACAAATTGTCATTAAGATCCCTAAAAGAAGCTTTTTATGTGGGTCTGTAAAACATGTAACCTAAATAAACTTAATTTAGTACTTATCAGTAATTGACTCAAATTGATGTGTGCATGCCTAGCTAGCTATAATGACAAGTCAATTTGCCTGGGAATATTATTATATAATTAATAAAGAGAAAGCATGCATTTAAAAAAGTCGTTATCAACTTGAGCTGGATGTAAACAACAGGGACCTTTGATAAAAATAAAATGCTATGTATAAAAAAAACAACAGCTATCATATATTTATATATATTGTTTTATATATTTTTATTTTAATATATATTTTATACAGATATATAGATAGCTGGCTGTTTTAATACGAATAGTTGATTTCATATGATTGTGTTCTTATGTGCATTGCATCAGTTCCTGTTTCAGGGAATCTGAAAATTAATAGTTTTATACATTGAAATGTTGTATAATTTTATTTGTTTTTGAAAGATAATTGATAAAATGGCATGCAAACGGAGAGAGTACAGTAGAAAGAAAAGTTAAAAAGAATAATGTGACATAAACTATAGTTTGATCTTGCTACAGAATGCATGAACTGTGATCCAAATATATCACCATCGATCTACGAAAGCCTAACACTACGGAGGGCACTTGGTAATGTGTTTGGTTGTTAGGATAATAATTCAGCAATCGTAATTTTCCATGTATCCGAAAGACCGAACCCACCCTTCATCCTTTACTATTTCCCCTGCCCCAAAACACAATAATAATGCAACTTGCTCCTATAATTTGACTCTCCTTGGGTCGGCCATATTCAATTATTATTCATATATTTTAACATTGGGTTTGAAAACACTGATTCCCTTGGAATAATGAGGATTACCATTGCGAGAACGGAAGAAACCAATTGCTAATTTATGTATTAAGCAAATTAAATAGTGAGTAGGGTTTTTGGGGTTTTTGTCCACTGAAAAATTTTATTTGAATGATATCCTAATCTTTTTTTATAAAAAAATAATACTTACACTACATGTTTTGTGTATTTTTTTAAGAGAAGTATTAGAGAGATAAGAGAGATATTTGTTTTTGGTTAATGTTTAAAAATATGAATAAAGTATATGTATTGTTAGATTACTAAATTAAAAGAACTAAACTAAAGAAACTAAAGAAATAGTTAAGCGATGGCCAAAAATAATAAATTCTGATAGTTCATTAGTATTTCTGTTTGATAAATTTGATTAACTTATCATCTATGGTTCTTATCTATTAATCTCGCTTTAAGACAAATGGGTGTGAGTCTCCATTCTCATATAATATTAAATTTAAAGGTGTCGAACTCAATTTGGTAGTTAGGACACTTAATTTGATCCTTGAAGAACTAATTATGCAATGTCAGCCATTAGAATGCTACTTGCTCCTTTGTACTAGTGTAGTGGCTCAGCTGCCATAGTGTTTCCCTTCCTTGCTGGTATTCCTTACTCGGATTCGACTTGAAATGAGGATCAGGGTTCTCGCTAGATATGTATGATTCACCCGGTACCTGTTATTGGTAGTAGCATCAGTCTCTTTCCACTCCCTCTTCTGTCTGAGTTGAGACTTGAAAGGAAGTCTACTAAATGTAGGGATACTCCACCTGACAATGGTAGTCTTATTTCAATAATGCTTTTTTTGGTTACCTCTGTTAACTGGATTGGTGACGAAAAACTCAACTAAGATTCATGGTTATAAAGCTTAGGACCAAATTGATCATGTTTAAAACCAAGGGACTAAACTTACTATGAAGTAAAACTTCAGAAATCAAATTGAGTCTTCTCTCATTATTCTGCTTTCTTTTTCTTTAAGGATTTGTAGTAGTACATAGTTATGACTGATTTGTATTCGGTGGAGGTTAAAAAAGATATCTTAGATTGAGTTTGGATTCTGTGTCAGAAATAGAAAGACACAGATACCAATACTTTCTGTCTCTACTATTAGGAAGTTGTACAATTTTGTGTTTCTATAATGAAGACTTTCTGTGTACAGATTTTCTGTCCAAATATTGTCTTAATATGTTAACATTTGTTAATGCTATCCTCAAATGTGAACGAGTGTGCATCTATGTGAACTTTTTCGGTCTTCATAATCATTCAAACCAGCTATATAACATTTGTTCTTTTTTTTTTGGAGGGAGAGAGAAAAGGGGGGGTTGATCATCACCACACATTTTCCATTGTTGTTGCTGCATGATAAAACAACCATAACTTAAATGTGGAATGTTTCAAGTAACTTATGATATCCATAAACTACTTTTCAAATATTGTAATTTTCTAATTTTTTCCCCTTACAAGAGAGTAAGTAGGAAAAACTTGTAATATTACTAAAAAATGCTTCATTTTTTTATGCAGAAGAAATCAGAGATAGAGACGTTCGATGGATGTCAAAGCAGGCATTTGTAAGTGTTATTTTCTTTTTTAAATTAACTTTTATTTTCAAATAAGCAAAATTGAGAACAATTTTTCATGAAAATTAGTTTCTTTAAAATTTTTGGCATGACACTTTTCAATCTCTTTTGCTTTCTTTCTCCAGGGTTTGGGTGTCTTACATCCAGAAAGGAGGGAATCCAAACCAAGGGTATCGAAACCAATCAATCTATTGTATATTCTTAAAATAGTGTTTGCTTTTATTTTTATTTTTGTACTTGGTGCAATTTTTACACTGTTTCTTGATTATCTTCCTGAACTGATATTGTTTGTCAAGTAATACTGTAGTGCTTTTTCAATGCCTGAAACTGGTTCATTCCCATGATTAAGGAGCTTCATAAGCACCGTCACAATTATGAAATATTATTAGGCAATTCTATCTATCGATCACTGAAAAATTTTATTTGAATGATATCCTAATCTTTTTTTATAAAAAAATAATACTTACACTACATGTTTTGTGTATTTTTTTAAGAGAAGTATTAGAGAGATATTAGAATTTATTGTTTTTGGTTAATGTTTAAAAATATGAATAAAGTATATGTATTGTTAGATTACTAAATTAAAAGAACTAAACTAAAGAAATTGAGTTAATAGTTAAGCGATGGCCAAAAATAATAAATTCTGATAGTTCATAGTATTTTTTTAAAATATTTTTCTTTTTATAAATTTTATTTTTTTAACTTATTAATATTTTTAATTCAAAAATATATATATAAGCGATGTATATAACATTTTTTTAATATAATTCTTGATTTAGTCATGATAACTAAGTTAAATTCAAGATGTATCTCGAACAAACCATCATTTTAATCTATAAGTTCGTAATGGATAAAACAACATTATAGTCTCCATTGTATTCATTAATCTTCACACCAATAACTAAGATTCAAAATGTTAATTCACCAATCAATTTTGTTAGGG
Source organism: Arachis ipaensis (assembly GCF_000816755.2). Classification (NCBI taxonomy): domain Eukaryota; kingdom Viridiplantae; phylum Streptophyta; class Magnoliopsida; order Fabales; family Fabaceae; genus Arachis; species Arachis ipaensis. The sequence continues at coordinate 102,348,925 of NC_029791.2, forward strand.
AGATAACGAAAAATCTAAATAATGTGAATAATTGATCCAATACAAGAAAAAAAAAAAATAAGAAAACTTCCTAAATTACCTAAGCCAAAAATTTCAAACAGTTATTTCAAAAATTAACCATTCCAATCCTAATTTACCAAAGAAACTTATCTAAATACCCTCTTTTTCCCCTCTCCCCCCAACTGTTTGTTACATCCTCATCAATCATCTCACCTCTCCGACGTTAGAAGCTCTCTTACCGGTTATCATTGTCCATCTCTGTAGCCCTTCTCCCATCATCGTCGCGGGATCATCATCAAATAACCATTCACGTAGTTATTAAAATAATCATCTGGCTGCCTAGTGAAATGATCATCCAACATTTGTTAATTGTATATACTTAAAATCAAACAAAATAATCATCTACATATCTAGTGAATTGAACATCTAGCACATTTGTAGGGTGGAGAGAGTCGACAGCGACGCATGGAGGCAAGGGAGGAGATCCAGCGATGGAGCAGCCATGCAATGACAACTTCGGCCAGATAATTGTAATTTGGTTTAATTACAAATTTTTATTTTTAAAATTTTAAAATCTAAAATTAAAAATAATTAATTCATACTTCAAACATGAAGAACAAAGTTCGATTCCTTCAAGAGCTAAAATATACTTCTAATACAATATTATATACAAAAATACTATGTGTCTAAAGAAAATCAGTCCACTAACATCTATTGTACAATATATATTGTTTAATTTATTTTCAACGTATATTTAGTATTTCAATATATATTTTAATTTATACGGATGAGTGACTTAGTGGCCGTTTTGTTATGTACTCCTAACTTGGTTATGTTGTATAATATATATACAAACAACATGATTTAAAGTCAATTATCTTAACCATAATAATAATAGAGCATTCTTTTGTTTACGGCCTTCTCTTTTTAACTATAAATAGAACTCTTTGTTTTCCATTATTCTGCGAACTTGTGAAGGAGAGAATATATATATATATATATCTACTTTTTAACAACCATAATAAGTCATGGCTCTCTCTAAGCTTCTAGCTGCTTCCCTTATTGTGTCTTTGCTCCTCCTCCATCTTGGGGAAGCTTATGAATCGGTAATTAAAGATTATTATATTTATACTTTCTTTTTGCCTTCTTAATTTCTACATTATAATTAATATCATTTCACTATGATTATACTCTCTTTTACTTTTTGATTCCTAACATGTAGCAGGAGGCACCCCAGCAGACAATTGAGGATTCTGTTAATAATAAGAAGATAGGTACGATAAATTTAAGTTTAATTTTAAATTTAAAAGGCGAAGGCTAATTATTATTAAGCCAGGTTTAAGGGAATAAAAAATGATATATAATAGCTTGATGGTTACATGGATCAGATTGCAGTGGAGCATGCAGTGTGAGATGCAGCAAAGCATCTCGTCAAAGGATGTGCAAGAGAGCGTGCGGAACATGCTGCCAAAGATGCAACTGCGTACCACCGGGCACTTCCGGCAACCAAAAACTGTGTCCCTGTTATTACAACCAAACCACCCACGGTGGCAGGCGCAAGTGCCCTTAAACCTTCTTAGCAGCTTCCATGCAAATTAAATCATCTCAACTGCCTCCAAATTAAATATGAAGACAAGTAATTAAGGATGATAATAATCGGATATACCCCTTTAAACTTTTAATAAGATAAACGTATATGAGATTTAATCAATAAGTTCTTGACTAATAATTAATTGCTATCTATGTTGTTTGTGTTTGCTAATTGCTATTATATATGTATGAGAGGTCATGAAATGATGTGGTCACGAGACCAGCGTCCTGTAACATAATAAGCTGTGTTTTGATTTCAATAATGCGTGTTGAATCCTTGTGAGTGTTTGTTTCGGAGTTAAAATAAAGTTCATCTTATGTATTTTATTGTCTTTTCTTGTAATTTTCATTTATGTATGTTATGATGTATGTTTCTATTATTTTTTATTTTTTCTTGACCATCTATAATAATGGATAATGATGGGTATATATTAAAATTAGTTATTAATATAACATATATTTTAAATTTAAAATATATATTGAAAATAATTTAAACAATAAATATATTTATATATAAATATATGATAATTTATTTTAATTATTGAATAATACTTGTTGGTCAACAAAGTGATATCGATAATGAAGCATTCAATCGAAGAAGTTCGTTGATAATCGTCTCGACAAAAGTAAGATTCGTTAAGAGAATTAGTAAACATTGTGTACAAGACGGTTATCAAATCTGCATTTAACGGGAAAAGTTACTTTTTGCAGTGCTCTAAAGTCGACACATGGCAAATCAGGATTGGTTAAAGATGTTTATAAACAACATAATGAACAACAAATAAGGGGTCAAAAAATTCTCACTCAAAAATACACTTATTCTCTCACACATCCTAACGACTTTCTATGACCTGTTTAAGTTAGTTTTCTGTGTAGGTTTCGTTCTATATTTCTTTTATGTTCTTGTCAATTCTACACTATTTTTTTTTATGTAAAGTCATCTCTGTTTTAGTTGTAATTTATCAAGTTATCTTTCTTTGTAATTTATAACCTTTACTCTGAAGTTATGTGAAGTGTTATTTATGTTAAATTTATCAAATAGATTCAATTTTTTTTCTTACTTGTTATTGATTTTGCAAAGTTTTTTTCTTTGTCTTCTTCATTGACAAAGTAAAGACTTTGACACAAATAAGACTGATACTTACAAAAGGAGTAGATTTTGCTTCTAGATATTTGATTTTGAACCATTCTAGATGTTTGCAATTGTCAAGTTGATCATTGGTTTCGATTGCTAAATATCTGCATAACAAATTGGCACACCTGGTAGGACAGTTTATTTGTGTGTCAAAATTTATGCATGCTTTGGTTTTTTGGTCAAGCAAACGTCGATGTATCTCAAAAACTTTATACTAAAAGAGACTTGACAACTGATTTAGCTAACAATATAAATAAAAATAGTTCTTTCTATAATAATTTTGTCAAATTTTCTTCAAATTGTATTTATGGTCTTGAACCTCTGGGTTTTGAAAAAGCCTCAAGATGATGACCATATCGAAAAATGTTTCGAATCTCAAGATTCACTTGAGGAAAATAATCTAGGAAATAATGAGGTTAAGAGGCCAACATATGTTAGCAAAAACATTGGCCCTGATTTTCGAGAAAAACTAATTGCGTTTTTGAATAAATACAAATATTGTTTTGCTTGGGATTATGATGAAATGTCTGGCCTCGATCGCTCTTTAGTCAAACATCGTTTACCTTTAAAAGTCAAATTCATTTGCATAGCTCGTTACGTCAATTGGGTGTCGAACATTATTCTAGTAATGAAAAAGAATAGGAAGTTACGTGTTTACATTGACTTTTGTGACTTAAATAATGCAAAAGATGAATATCACATTCCCGTTGTAGATGAGTTGGTTGATTCTACAAATAGACTTTTCATTGTTGAAGATTTTTCCAAAACGACTTTTCGATATCTTGGTGCTTTAGGTACTTATAAATGGGTAATGATGCTTTTTGGTTTGAAGAATGCAAGGATAACTTACCAACGAGTTATGAATGCTATTTTCCATGAATATACTGGGAAATTTATGGAGGTTTATATCGACGATGTCATGGTGAAATTTATCTCCATCGATCAACATCTCGATCATTTAAATAAAGCATTTAACACTATGAGATGTAAATGATTAAAGACAAATCCTTTAAAATGTGCTTTTAGTGTATCAACTGGTTATTTTTTAGGTTTTGTCATGCAAAAGAAGGGTACTGCAATCTATCAAAACAAAACCAAAACGACTTTTAGAATTGCCATCGCCCAAGTCGAAGAAAGATGTTCAATCCTTTTTGGAAAAAGTGAATTTTCTACATCGATTCATTTCCAAACTATTTGGTCAAACTCGTATTTTTGCTCCTATAGTGAAGCTCAAAGATGAATATGCATATATTTGGACACAGGCACATCAGCATGGCTTTGATTCAACCAAAACCTATTTGACTCATGCCCCCGTGATGGCCACAGTTCAACCAAATGAACCTTTAAAACTATACATTGCTGCTTTCTGACAACATTATTGGTTACATGTTTTCCCAAGATGATGACAATGGTAATGAATGAGCCATTTACTATTTTAGCAGAGTTTTGACAAGTATTGAATCTTGTTATACATCGGTCGAGAAGTTGTGTTTGTCACTATATTAAGCTTGCACTAAACTCAAATGTTATATGGCAGCTAAAACTGTCAAGATAATTTTTACAACTGACCTTGCCAAATATATACTATCTTATCCAATTATGCATGGTCGAATTGGTAAACAGATGCTTGCTTTACTGAATATGATTTACAGTATGTACCTGCTAAGGCTATTAAAGGATAGGTCATTGTAGATTTCTTGGTTGATTGACCAAACAATCTGAATGACTAGGAAGCAAATTATATTGAGGTTAAGCCATGCAAGTTATTCTTTGATGGGTGCTAATCATGCCACATGGTAGATGAAGGTTGTTGGTGGTTTTACTCCAAAAGCACAACATAGCCCCTATCATCCAATGATGTGTTGATGGGTAAAATTGAAAAAGTCTCATGAGGTCGTAGAGTCCTCAATAGTGCCAAGAATCCTTTTTGTGGGGTTTTATCCTTTTATACCAAGTAAGGAAGTTCACATTTTTAAAAGCAATCTTTGGGTTATTGCGAAAAGGTCGAGCATGGTCGACAAATGAGGCAACATACAAGTCATTCTTTATCAGAATATCTTGCCCTTCATTGCAAGAAAAATAGTGGAAAACACCTTTTGCTTGCTCCGGAGAGTTCAAGGGGCTTAGAAAAATAGTGAAGTTCATTTTTGATAGAAAAATAGAATAAAATCTTCTCATCATTAATAGTGTCGATTGGATCTTCGATGATGATGCCAAATTCCTTCTATAATATTTTCAGGTTAGTTTTGTCAGAAGATTCTTCAACTTTCTCTTTACATTTGCTTTTGGCTGGGGAAGGCTTAGATAGGGTGGAAGAAGCCATTTCTACAATACATGTGTGGAAACATGGTAACTAAAAGAGACTTTTAACCTAAAATTAGCTAAGGAAGACGAATAGTTACGCACGATCATAGAAATAAAAAAAACAAAAATGGGATTTTTGCATTGGCATTTTTGTTACTCACAAATAATAAAATTTTAATCAATTGATAAGAGAAATTTAAAGATTTGAAATCATTTCATGCTAATAGGTGTATCAGTAGCTGTTAATAATTGGTTGCAAGGGAAGTAGTAAATGGAATGAAAGGAAAGGAAAAGAAGAAATAGCATGCAGGAGATTTGTAAAAATGTGAGGGAGTGTACCAAAAGAATGCAGAAAAGAGTAAAATCGAAAGATTGAAGTCAGGAAACAGTAATAATAGTGACGAAAGTTAGGCACAGTGATAAGCAGAGGTAACCAATGAAAGAGGCAAGCGTTTTTTGTTAGCAGAAATAGAATTTAAAAAATGAAGGGTTAGAAGAAGAAGAAGTTTGGTTTTATATATGTGTCTTGGAAAATGAAATTTAAGAAATAAAAAAGGCACAAAAAGATTGATGGGATGTGAGGGGACGTGGGAACATTTAATGGAGTTACAATGATGATGGCAATTACTTGGGAAGTGAAATAGTATCATGAATTTATTTAAAAATAAAATTAATTATTGTGGCAAAGGATCGATCATACTCTATTGAAATAAAACCTCGACAGTGATGATGATCCTAGGGTGCAATTTATTGGTTGACAAAGTGATATCGGTAATGAGTCGTTCGACTGAAAAAGTTCAATGATGATTGTTTCAATAAAGATAGGGAATTGGTGAACGTTGTGTGCAAGATGGTTATTAGTTCTGCATTTGGTGAAAACAGTTACTTTTTGTAGTACTCCAGAGTTGACACATGGCAAACTAAGATTGGTTGAGGATGTTTTTAAATATTTTAATGAAATACGAGGGGTTGAAAAATTCTCACTCTAAAACACACTTTCTCACAAATCCCAATGATTTTTTGTGACTTGTTTAAGTTAGTTTTTTGCATAGGTTTCATATCACATTTCCTTTATGTTCTTGTCAATTATGCACTCTTTGTTTTTTTATGTAAAGCCATTTTCCTTTTCTTTTTATTGTAATTTATCAAATTATCTTCTTTTGTAATTTGTAACCTTTAATCTGAAGTTTTGTGAAGTATTAATTATGTTAAATTTATCAAGTAAATTCAATTTTTTTTTACTTTTTATTGATTTTCCAAAGTTATTTTCTTCTTCTTCTTTTTTATTGACAAAGTAAAGACTTTGATGCACATAAGATTGATACTCACAAGAGGAGTATGTTTCGCTCCCAAATATTAAATTTCGAACCATTCTAAATGTTTGCAATCGTCAAGTTGGTCATAACTTTCAATTGCTAAATATCTGCATAACAATTCTACTCTAAATTTGTCTTTAATAATTTTTAGAGTAATTATTCAAATTAGTCGTTTAATTTTTTAAAATTAGACACTTTGATCTTTCAGATTTTAAAATACACAAAATAGTTTTAAATGTTTACTTCTGTTAGACAATAAAGTTTCTTTCTATTAAGCACTAACGGTGACTATTGATGTGGAATGTTAACTCACACACGTGAACATTAAATGTCCACATGTGCGAGCTGGAAAATCAATCCCTAGGGTGAAGTATAAAACATTCACTAAAAGATTTAAAAAATCTCAGAGTTTTCCTAAAAATTTTTAAAAATTCCAAAATAATTCGTTTGAATGTTTTTATTTTTTTATTAATCAAAATAATAAAATATTATTGAAAATATATAATAAATATAGACTACAAAAAATAACAAAATATGTACTAAAAAATAATTTTATTTATTAACACTAAAATGTCATAAAAAATAAAATTATTTAATCATTAATCTATAATACCTACATCGAGATAATATAGAAGTCTTAATAATAACAACTAAATCTAAAAGGTTATTTCATTATCAAGACTATTATTTAAGCTCTTAAGATGTTGACACTAAATAAACTTAGAAAATATTCCTAAGTGATGACCTAATTGCTAACTTTGGTAGCACAAACAACTTTAATTACAAGCCTATTTTGTTCAACATTACAACTAGTAAATTTAAAAATTTTCTAAAAAATATTAACAGAACATTTGGATTTGCCAAGATATTTCTTCTTCAAGTATTGCAAAATATTACGAGTTTCACATTAGAATTTTATGAACCATCCACGTTGACCTTGTGATTGAGCAAAACTTACAAATTTAACTTTATAGATGACTTGGTTCGTATTATATGCAAGTCCCAAAGTGTTGCCTTCCTAACCATTTGCATAAATATTTTTAATTATTTGTGTGGAAAATTTAATGTTAAATAAGAGTTCTCCTATCTCTTCAAAGAACATACACTACAAAAAAGTTGGATTAAAATGACACTAATTTTATGACGATTTTACATAAGTCCCATTATTTTTTATAATTTAACAATTTTAGTCTCTGTCATAATGTTGATAATTTTTGTGGCGGTTTTAGTTTATCATGGCGGTTTATAACCGCCACTATAATTCCTTTTGTCTTTTAACTCGGAGTGTCATTGCATATGAGAGACTGAGAGTGATTAGTGTTGTTACATATATGGGTGACAAATTAAACGGGGAAGCCCGCCTTGCCAAAAGCCTGCCATCTGGCGGACTGGCCCGCCCCGCCTAGTGAGACGGTCTTGAATTCCTCTACCACCTCGCCTAACGGCGGGCTAGCAGGTTGGTGGGCCAAGTCTACCAAAATTTTCGTTTTTAATATTTTTTAATCACTAAATATTAAATAATATATATAATGTCACAACTATTTTAATAAATTTATAATTTCTAAAGATATAAAATTTATAATTTCTAAATTCACAAACATTAAAATCTTTTTAATTATAAATGTGTAATAAACATAATCATAAACCAAATATTTTGAAACAAAATAATAAAACTAACATTGTTCAAACTAAAACAAACATTGTCTAAAACATATAATTAAACATCTTCAAGTTTATAATCAATCAAACATAAAATATAATCCAAAATATAACATAGAACATTTTCAATTATCATCATCATCCTCTTGTAAATCAATAATATCATAGAAATTTGTAAAAAAATGGCCCTGATAAAAAAAAATGTCTGGCCTGCTGGGAAGCCCACCCTGCTCTGCCAAAGCCCACAGATTAGGGGGTGTGGGTTAGGCAAGCTTTTTAAGTTTCATGATTTCAAATTTCCAACCTAGCCCGCCTTTTTTGGCGGGTTACACGGGCCAGTTCGGCGGATTTCGGTCCGTTTGCCACCCCTATTTACATATCAAAAGGTGTGGGTAATGTGAATGATAGACTCTAATCTCTTGTTGTCTTTCATCTCCTGTTGCTGTCATTCATCTCCTCACTACTGTTCATTCCCTTGTTTCAACTCATCTTCGTGTTGGTACCTTCATTGAGCTTCTATGATCTGGTTCTCGATCTGGCTTGGATCTGAAGGTTTGTCGCTAGCGCTTATTTCACCACCGTCGTTCTTCTCCTTGCCACCCCTGATCCCTTTGCCATCACAAGCAACACCGTGTCACTACTTTCAAGGAGCTTTTATGATTTGGATCTAGCTTTGATCGTAAGTAAGTTAGTCACCACCGCTCATCTCCTTCCTTTATTTATTGTAACATCCTAATTATCCTAAGCCTTACCTCATGCCATAAAGCAAGGTTAATCAGAGGTCACGACAATCCTAAGACTTATACATAAATATATATAGAAGGAATAATAATTCTAGAAGCCCGATGAAGGAATATGCTCAAAAACAGAGTTACAAAAGCGCAACACGTTCATACAAAGCTAAAAACTTAAGCCACAAGATAAAGTTAAAAGATAACAAAATATAAGTATATAAGAAGATATAATAGTCATACGGAACTAGCAGCAGCCCGCGAAGTTTAAGCCGACTAGTATATACAGGCATACAGAGTTTTGAAAGTTAAAACATCATATACAGAATATCTCTCTCAAAACAAGCCTCTAGGGCAAATATAAATACAAAAGTGAGAGAACAATTCAAAATAACCAAAAGACTCCAAAACATGATAAAGGTCTTCCGCTCTGTCACCATCAAGCAACTCACCGAGGTGGGTTGCGACCTGCATCTGAAAAATAACAACAAAGTATGGAATGAGAACCGGAGGTTTTTAGTATGGTAATAGTGTCCAGTAATGTAAGATATAAAACCCCGGGATGCTAGAGGCAATCCTAGAGCTTTATATCAATCATAAGATTCAACTTAAAGCATAACTAAAATTAAAACCATAACTTTAAATCCTTTATGAAACAGGGTAACTATCCTAAGGGATTTCTAACTATCAGTTCACCGCTGTCCACAGCCTTCACCAGCCTAACCGCCATGCGATTCCATCGCCACCGCCTTCCGAACCTCCTCAATCCCAGTAGAAAACACATGTAATAACAATGCAAGTAAAGCACAAGTATAGCATGTATATCAAGAAATTCAAGAAGCAATTAATTATGTTATACAATTAGGCAAGCAATTCAAGTTGGCAAAGCAAACAAACAGATAGAAGATGTACATGATGAATGCTTGTCCTATTTGGCTGTGATATCACATTGTTGGTTCAACTGCCAACCCAACACATCCCCATGGAGATGTCGTCTTTCGGTCTCAAAATGGGAACTCCTGAGATATCGTGCCTGGAACACGGTTTAGGATATAGTGCCTGCACACTCTAGTGATTCTGAAAGGATGCGAGCGGGATACTCTTGCCACGGACCTCACATCTCAACGTAAGCGGGACTAACCACAGCCCTTACGCCGCCGCCGCGACCTCGACTGGTGGGATTAACCTACCGTCCCTGCCAGGCGCATATCGTCTCACTAATCTCAGTATAAAACAATTAGTGATTTTCAGAAATCATTTTCAAACTCAGTGCACTCCAAGTCCTAAACTCGTCTCAAAGCATCATCAAATCCAACTCCACAATTTCATCAGACCAGTAGTCTTTACAGTACCCTATCACTTCTTTCAACTAATCCACCCTCAGTACTCCAGAATCCTAAGTCTCCGTTTTCTAAATTCATATAGAAATTTACTAAAATAATTCACTAACTTATCTTTAGTAATATTAGAGCCTAAATATTAGACAATACTCTTAATTAGGCTTTGAAGGAATTTTAGAAAGTAAGAGAACCTTTGAAAATAGAAAAAAATCATGTTTTAGCAAAACAGGGGTCTCGCGTACTCAATCCCTTGCCTCGCCTACACATGCTGTTGAAAAAGGGGTGGTCGCGTACGCAACTCCCTGCTCGCGTACACGAGATGCCCAATCCGAATGGGTTGCTCGCGTCGCGTATTACAGTTCGCGTACGCAAGGGTTCATTTTTGAATAGCTCGTGTATGCATGTAGTACCTCGTGTACGTGAAATGCCCAACCCGAATGGGTTGGTTGTGTCGCGTGCACCATGTCGCGTACGCAACTCTCACCAGGCTCAGAAAAATTTCAAAGTTGCAGAATTCAGTTTTTGGCACCAAACTTTAAACAGTCATAAATCCCTCTATAAAAAATCTATTTTCATAAACTTTATATCAATTTAAAGATCTTTAAATGAACTTTTAATTAAGATAAATTTCAATAAATTTTGAAGATTGAGTCTCAAGTTATGATCCGTCAAAGTTCACGAAAAAGTCTGTTTTTACCAAAAGTTAACAAGATCCTTAACTTCCAAAATTCACAACCAAAACCAAATATCCTACACCTAAAACAGTTCCAATGGACCTAAATAATGTCTATATACCTTCTAATTTATTTCACAACCTATTGACATGCAATCTCACCAATTTCATCCAAAAATTCTCATTTACCTTCCTCCAATTCACAATTAATCCACACAAGGCATTATATCACCATTTCTAACATTTATTAATATCAATAAGCTTCACAACCATTATCAATACTCAAAATCATCAATTTCAACCTCTATTTCAACAATCAACAACAACTTCTAAGTTCAACACCATAATTCATCAAAATCAACAACCCTATCATACATTATCAAATTCAACAATTTCCAACAATCAATTCAATCCTATCCTAAAGTCCACTAGTCTAAGTGTCCAAAAATATTATATATTATAGAGGAAACTAAAACCATACCTTGGCCGATTTTCAATATGCACAAAATACCACTTTGAGTCCAAACAAGCTTTCAATTACTAACAAATAACCAATCTCACCTTCAAAGCTCCAAATCAACTCCAACAATTGCAAGAACTCAACTAAAACCATATCAATTACCACAAATCAATCTATTGTTACCAAAATCACAATTTCACAAGGCAAAGAGTTTCTTTACCTTTTCCAATGGTGTTTGGGGGCACAAACCACCAATAGTTCAACCTTAAATACCAGCTAATCAATCAAAACACAAAAACTCACTCAAAACCAAAACCTAAATTTTCAAATTTCTTTGGGCAGAAAACTGGGCAGAGATTTGCGAGAAACTTACCACAATACCTAGCTAGAAGTGACGGACTCGGCGAGAGCTTCGCGTAACCACAAATGGCACGCGAATCGGAGCACTGTAGCTCAAGTTATGGTTAATGAAGTTGAAGATGAATAGTATTTTGTGGAACCCTACTTCTCTTCTCTCAATTTCACGTTGCTGCTGCTGCTTGGTGTTAAAAGTGGCTGAAATGGCCACTTAAATGGCTTTATATATATTGGACTTGGGCTCGGTCTAACTCGTTAGCGTTTTTAGCCTGTTTGGCCCAACTTTGGGCCAAACCTTTAAAATTAGCGCCCAATTTTTAACTTTAATTTATTTTCTAACTTTTTCTACTGTTTTTATCATTTTCGCACAGTACCGGACAGACTTAAGCTAGTACTGCTGGTTAATTTACCGGCACGTATTTTTACGCAATTTTCCAAAGAAAATTACATTTTCTAACTCAAAAAAATCTACTGAGTCCAATGATCATATTTGTATTTTCTAATTAATAATCTAAATTTTTGGATCCTATTTTGAAGAAATTAATTTAATTTAATTAAACGGTTAATTAATCACGGTTCTTACATTCTTTCCACCAAATAAAAACTTTTGCCCTTAAAATTTAGTTCACCCATCATCACCATTACATGTTCCCTCAATTTAAATCTATCTCTCACCATTCCTCCATGTCAGCTCAAATTCCTATCTACATCCTTCATTTTTATTTATAATGCCCTATTTTAACCGAATTCAAGTCTATGTTGTACTTATCCTTCTCACTCTTAGCTTCCCTTAATTCAACCTCAATACCTCATCAGCATTTCAACTCAATATGTTCCAAATTCGCCTTTCAAATAAATCATTTTCTATTTCAATCTAAACCCAAAATAATCATGATCAATTATTGCAATCCTTATCTTTCAAACACGATAATTGCACTTACCTACCACCCAAATCTCAATCATTCACCTACCCTCGTGTCCACAACCTATCCCAAATTATTCTAATCTTACAGCCACAATTAAACTTAGCTTCTTAGAAATCCTTACTTACCTTAACCCACTAAACTCTTCAAGTATTCAAGCTTAAGATATGTCTAGTCACCCTTCTACTACCTCTATTTACAACTATCATGTGACATTATATTTCACAAGTTTCTGCTACGCCACTCTGATTTTCAACCACTAATTAATTAACTAATCCAATTATTCAATCAAGTCATACATCATTATCAGATTACAAAACCTAAGCTTACTTCTAAACTTTCTCAATTTGACCTAAATAGGGTTTACGCTCATCCTAAGACTAAGTCATAACTTAGGGCCTTATATCATCTCTATACCTAATTCAAGGTCTCCTTAAATCCTCCATCTCAATAATTGTATTACCTAGGACTTTAACAACAACTAGGATACTTACTCATGTTATTCATCTTTAAGTGCAACACTACAACTTGACGTACTAAACAACCAATGAATTTTCACCTATCATAACTAAACTCAAATTCCACTCATAGTCAAACCCAATAAAATTTCAAGCCTAAATTCATGCCCACTTATTTTTCTCATTTTCTACTTGCCTCTGCACTTAAATAATTCACCAGGTACCAAATGTTATATCAATCATCATAGAGTCTACATGTAAAAACCAAAATCAAACGTGGACATCTCTATGTGGTAGCTTAACTCAAAATCCTAGTCTTTTAGTAGTTTCATCCATTTCCATAGAGGTAGTTTCCTCCTCGCTCCACATCGTCAACATAGCACAATGCAGTAGACTCCAGATCAAGAGTCAAAGAATTCACTTCGTACGGCCTCAATCGTCATGACGCATAAACCACTACCTCCTAATGTTACATCAGAATGCACCCCAAGATTTCCAATAAAGCGTCATCGTAGATCCTAACTGGTTCACGGAGTTTCAGCAACACAAACATTGGCTCTGTAGTTAATCTTTCTTTCAAATTCTTGAGGAATTTTTCTCACAACTTGACATCCATACCAATGGGGCATCCTTGTGTGTCAGTTTAGTTATAGGTAACACCATTGGAAAAAACAAAGCTTCACAACTCCTCGTAATGTTGCACGCTCACAAGTTCATCCTTCCTGTTCAAAATTCGTATCCTAAGGAACTAATATATCGATGGTTGCATCTAAGGATTGCATGTGAGGTCAAAATGAGTCAAACTATCTGAAGGAATACCAAGCTCAAAAGAGAGCAAACAATTTCAAATGGTATTCGCAAGAAATTGAAAAGATACATTTTGTTGTGATCAGACAATGTTGTAGGAAATAAGAAAATGCACCAGAATGAGAATTAAAGTGCACCTCAAGAAAGAAATTCCAAATTAAGAATCTTTGGAAGAAACAATAAGGCACATTAAATCAAAATATGTCTCTGCTGATGGTTTATCTCAATAGTAATCTCCCTCACACTTGATTGGGTTGAAACGAGTTTAGGCTCACGTCAAGGGGTACGAGTTTCAGGCGAGGATACATGAAAGTAAGGGTTTAATTTAGGAAAACGTTCAAATTTATTATCAAGAAGGATCATTGAATAAAGTACTTCAACTCGGATTACAAAAGAAAGACAGATTGGGTCATACACATTTATGAGTAATCTCTCTCTTGTATTAGGTCTTCCATTGCCATCCTCCTCCACCTTTATCTGATGGTAACTGGATCTTAAATCAATTTAAAAAAAACACTCTAGATCCTTGCAACTGATCCATTAAGTCATCTATCTTCGGCAACGGATACTTGTTCTTCATAGTCACTTTGTTCAACCATCGGTAATCCATGCAGAGTCGCATTCACCGCCAAGAGTATATAACCCTCAGCTACAACTGTCCCTCCTTTCACGAAGTATTCGGCTACTTAATATCACCAACCTAATTCAAGTTGTTAAGATACTTCATCTTTCATAACTCTACCGCGTCAATGCTCTCTCATGCCTTCCGCTGCGCCACTCTAATTAGTTGTCACTAAGAATCCAAATTGCTTGGATGCGTCCACCAAAACTATGTTCTCCCATTGGTTCCTCCGATGCTAAGTTTGGCCAGCCCTAACGGCAATGTTCCATAAAATAAAATTAAGCTCAACTCTGGTCCTAAGCCTGACGTTTAATCTGATATTCCTAGTTTTAAATCCTTGTCCCATCATAAGTTAGTAAGGAGAGTCGGGTTACAACATCCTACAGTGTAATTAAAACTCGGTTATCATTCGTTACCTCAAAATGGAGATCATTAACCCCGTCGCTAAGACCGGTCCGCACCTTGGTCTTTCCTATAAGGACAACATATAGAGATATGCCCTGACAATCTGCAGTGGTAACATCCACTGAACCTAGCCATGCACGGCGCTTCCGGATGGTATCTCCCACACCTCGGGAACCTTAGCTCCTCTTGTTGAGCCCGCACCTACTTACCTCCCCCTCTTGCCTGGTGATATTGGTCATGGTTAGTCTCTCCAATATGCCCTTGACCTTGGGACCGGTGAGGGGTATCTACCCTTCTTGAAGTTCTGGCCTCTTGATGGAACATACTTTCCATGACCTCTGCTACTAGTACTACCATGATCATCTCTCACCAACGTTATCTCCTTGGCATAATCTTCAACAATTCTTTTCTTGTTCACCAATTTAGAGAATCTTCGAATCTCTAATAGAGTTACAGCACTCATAATGTTTTCCCTCAGACCTCCTTGGTACCTTATGCACTTCCAACCCTCATAGGACTCAGGGGCTCCTCGATATACCCTTGAGAACCCATAGAGCTCCTTGAACTTACTCGTATACTCGGCCACAGACATTGAACCTTGCTTCAGCTGCATAAGCTCTAACTCTGTGGCCTTTCTTACTGATTCAGGAAAATACTTCTTGTAGAAAGCAGTCCGAAATAGCTCCCACGGAATATCCATATTATGTAGTTGTAAAAATTGACACTCTCTCTGTCACCAATGCTGAGCTTCTCCTACTAATTAATAAGTCATATATTCCATGAACTGATTATTCAGGACATGTTAAGTTTGTAGTGCACACTCCACAGCTTTGAACCAGTCATCTGCTTTAGCAGGATTTGTTGTTCCCTTGAAAATTGGGGGGATCAACTTTCCAGAAAGCGATTAGTGCCATCAGGACACCATCCAAATTGGTCCCAGTCCCTCCTCCGTACCTAGTTCTAGCTGGCGTCCTATCCTTTCCACAGCTTGAATCGCGGCAGTAGCGTTCACTTGCATAGAGTTAGCCAAGTTAGTCATCGTGGCCATAAACCCGGCATGGTCGTTAGGGGGTTGATTATCCTTACAATCTCTTCGAGTACCTGTCTGGCCTTGTCTACGAGTCACCATTCAGGGTCCTATCGATACCAAACAATCGATATCAAGGTGATCAGTCTCAATATCAAAAGCCTAGTGCTTCAATTATCCCAAAAAGGCACTCACAAACAAGCATGCTATACATATATCAAGCAGATAACCTAAATAGCATGAAAGAAAAAAATGACCCAGAAGACAATGAAGCACAATCGATCCATCCCTCAGGCTCATGAGGATGAACTGCTCTGATACCACTAAATGTGACACCATAATTACCCTAAGTCTTACCTCATGCCGTAAAGCAAAGGTTAATTAGAGGTCACGACAATCCTAAGGCTTATACATAAATATGTATAGAAGGAATAATAATTCTGGAAATCGAATGAAGGAATATGCTCAAAAACAGAGTTACAAAAATGCAACACGTTCATACGAAGCTACAAACTTAAGGCACAAGATAAAGTTATAAGATAACAAAATATAAATATATAAGAGGATATAATAGTCATAAGGAACTAGCCGAAGCCCGTGGAGTTTAAGCCGACTAGTATATACAAACATACAGAGTTTTGAAAGTTAAAACAGCATATACAGAATATCTCTCTCAAAGCAAGTCTCTAGGGCAAATATAAATACAAAAGTGAGAGAACAATTCAAAATAACCAAAAGACTCCAAAACATGATAAAGGTCCTTTGCTCTGTCACCATCAGGCAACTCACCGAGGTAGGTTGTGACCTACATCTGAAAAATAACAAAAAAATATAGAATGAGAACCAGAGGTTTTTAGTATGGTAACAGTGCCCAGTAATGTAAGATATAAGACCTCAGGACGCTAGAGGAAATCCTAGAGCTTCATATGAATCATAAGATTCAACTTAAAGCATAACTAAAATTAAGACCATAACTTTAAATCCTTTATGAAATGGGGTAACTATCCTAAGGGATTTCTATCTATCAGTTCACCGCTGTCCCACAGTCTTCACCAGTCTAACCACCATGCGATCCCATCGCCACCGCCTTCCGAACCTCCTCACTCCCAGTAGAAAACACAAGTAATAATAATGCAAGTAAACCACAAGTATAACATGTATATCAAGAAATTCAAGAAGCAATTAATCATGTTATACAATTAAGCAAGCAATTCAAGTCGGCAAAGCAAACAAATAGATAGAAGATGCACATGATGAATGCCTGTCCTATTTGGCTGTGATATCACATTGTCGATTCAACTGCCAACCTGACACATCCCCATGGAGATGTCGCCTTTTGGTCTCAGAATGGGAACCCCCAAGATATCGTGTACAGAACACGGTCCAGGATATAGTGCCTGCACACTCTAGTGATTCCAAAAGGATGCGAGCGGGATACTCTTGCCACGGACCTCACATCTCAACGTAAGCGGGACTAACCACAGCCCTTTCGCTGCCGCCGCGACCTCAACAGGCGGGATTAACCTACCATCCCTGCCAGGTGCATAGCGTCTCAATAATCTCAGTATAAAATAATCAGTGGTTTTCAGAAATCATTTTCAGTACTCAGTCCACTCTGAGTCCTAGACTCGTCTCAAAGCATCATCAAATCCACAACTCCACAATTTCATCATACCAGTCGTCTTTACAGTACCATATCACTTCTCTCAACTAATCCACCATCAATACTCCAGAATCCTAAGTCTTCATTTTCTAAATTCACATAGAAATTCACTAAAATAATTCACTAACTTATCTTTAGTAATATTAGAGCCTAAATATTAGACAATACTCTTAATTAGCCTTTGAAGGACTTTTAGAAAGTAGGAGAACCTTTGAAAACAGAGAAAAATCATGTTTCAGTAAAACAGGGGTCTCACGTACGCAAGCCCCTGCCTCGCGACGCATGCTATTGAAAAAGGGGTGGTCGCGTACGCAACTCTCTGCTCGCGTATGCAAGATGCCCAATCCGAATGGGTTTCTCGTGTCGCGTATTACAGTTCGCGTACGCAAGGGTTCATTTTTGAATAGCTCGTATACCCATGCAATACCTCACGTATGCGAAATGTCCAACCCGAATGGGTTGGTCGCGTCGCGTGCACCATGTTGCGTACGCAACTCTCACCAAACCCAGAAAAATTTCAAAGTTGCAAAATTCAGTTTTTGGCACCAAACTTTAAACAGTCATAACTCCCTCTACAAAAATTCATTTTCATTAAACTTTATATCAATTTAAAGATCTTTAAATGAAATTTTAATTAATACAAATTTTAACAAATTTTGAAAACTGAGGCTCAAGTTATGATCCGTCAAAATTCACCAAAAACTGATTTTTACCAAAGTTAACAAGGTTCTAAACTTCCAAAATTCACAACCAAAACCAAATATCCTACACCTAAAACAGTTCCAATGGACCTAAATAATATCTATATACCTTCCAGTTTATTCCACAACCTATTGACATGCAATCCCACCAATTTCATCCAAAAATTCTCATTTACTTCCTCCAATTCACAATTAATCCACACAAGGCATTATATCACCATTTCCAACATTTATTAATATCAATAAGTTTCACAACTATTATCAACACTCATAATCATCAATTTCAACCTCTATTTCAACAATCAACAACAACTTCTAAGTTCAACACCATAATTCATCAAAATCAACAACACCATCATACATTATCAAATTCAACAATTTCCAACAATCAATTCAATCCTATCCTAAAGTCCGCTAGTCTAAGTGTCCAGAAATATTATATATTACATAGAGAAAACCGAAACCATACCTTGACCGATTTTCAATATGCACAAAATACCACTTTGAGTCTAAACAAGCTTTCAATCACCAACAAATCACCAATCTCACTTTCAAAGCACCAAATCAACTCCAACAATTGCAAGAACTCAACTAAAACTATATCAACTACCACAAATCAACATAGAGTTATCAAAATCACAATTTCACAAGGCAAAGAGTTTCCTTACCTTTTCCGATGGTGTTTGAGGCACAAACCACCAATATCCCAACCTTAAATACCACATAATCAATCAAAACACAAAACTCACTCAAATCCAAAACCTAAATTTTTGAATTTCTTAGGGCAAAAAACTGGGCACAGATTTATAAGAAGCTTACCACAATACCTAGCTAGAAGTGACGGGTTCGGCGAGAGCTTCGCATAGCCGTAAACAGCATGAGAATCGGAGCACTGTAGCTCAAGTTATGGTTGAATGAAGTTGAAGATGAATAGTATTTTGTGGAACCTACCTCTCTTCTCTCAATTTCACGTTGCTGCTGCTGCTTGGTGTTAAAAGTGGCTGAAATGGTCACTTAAATGGCTTTATATATGTTGGGTTTGGGCCCAACTTTAGCCTGGTCCAACTCGTTAGCGTTTTTGGCTCGTTTATCCTAATTTTGGGCCAAAACTTTAAAATTAGCATTCGATTTTTAACTTTAATTTATTTTCTAACTTTTTCTACTGTTTTTATCATTTTTGCACAATACTAGACAGACTTAAGCCGGTATTGCCGGTTAATTTATCGGTACGTATTTTTACGCAATTTTCCGAAAAAAATTACATTTTCCAACTCAAAAAAATCTACTGAGTCAAATTATCATATTTATATTTTCTAATTAATATTCTAAATTTTTGGATCGTATTTTGGGCAATTAATTTAATTTAATTAAACGGTCAATTAATCACGGTTCTTACATTTATCACCTTGCCACAGTAAGCAACGCCGTTGTTATTGCCATCATCGAGCTTTTAATAGATAAAAATAAGGGGTAAGTATTTTTTTGGTCCCTAAAGTTTAGGGTCAAAATCAAATTCATCTCCGATGTTATTTTTTATCTAAAATTGTGCCAAATATTTTATTTAGTATTAAAATCGTCTTTTTTAATAAAATTTTTAATTTTATTATTTTGCTACCACTTTGCGTCCTCGCCGCCACTTCGCGTCCTCGCCGCTGCACCTCGCCGATTTGGCTTCTACTTCTGCTTCTGATTTTGTTTCTGCATCTGCATCTGCATCTGCTTCTTCTGCTTTTGCGTCTGTGTTTGCTTTTTCTTCTGCTTTATTTCTGTTTTGCTTCTGCTTCTACTTCTGAATTTGATTTGTTATTTTTCTGATTTCATTATTGTTGTGTGTTGATTTTGTTGTTGAATTTGATATTGTTAGTTTTTGAATTTGAATAATGTGTTATTGTTGGTGTTCTTGAATTTGATTATTGGTATTTAGTGGGAGTAAGGGAGGTGGTGTTAGTGGTGGTAAAGGTGATGATGGTGAAGGGTATTTTTGCCCGTAAAAAGTCAAAAGGATGATTTTGATACCAAATAAAACGTTGGGGCGATTTTAAATCCAAAATAACATTGAGAACGAATTTGATTTTGATCCTAAAATTTAAGGACCAAACAATATTTATCCTTAAAAATAATGATTAAAATTGCCATTTTAAATGGCATAAAATTGCCATTTCAATTAGATAAAAATGATGGTTAAAATTGTGGTTTTAAAATGAGTAAAAATTACCTTTTTAACTATTAAAAATTGTGCTTTTAACTGCTATTTTAAATAATAAAAAATTACCATTTTATCGGATAAAAACAGCGATTTTGACCGCTATTTTAAATATAAAATATGCCATTTTATTGGATTAAAATGGAAATTTTAACCACCATTATGAAAAAATCGTCATTTTATCTAGTTAAAATGGTGGTTTCAATTGTCATTTTAAACATGGAGAAAACCGTCATTTTAAACCATAAAAATTATGGTAATTTTTCGAAAACTACCATAATATCCCAAATGTCGCCCAAAATTATAACGTTTTTTTGAAAA
>NC_029791.2:102369669-102372649 GCF_000816755.2 Arachis ipaensis
ATGATGCCATAAATATCCTCTCCACATGAAAACCACGCTTAAGTAACCGTAGTTCTACTAGAAAAGGATATTATGTTGGTTTTTTTATTTATATCTATTAAATATATGACCCTTTATGACATTAGCTTGTTGAAAATTGAAAAGAAAACGTACCAGTTAACGTTTTACTAATGGAGGAAGACTGTATTGTCTAATAGAAATAAATTAAACGTTAAGGATTATTTTGTGTATTTTAAAATTTGAGGGACTAAAGTGTCTGATTTTAAAAATTTTTAGAATTTATTTAAAAAATTACTCTAATTTTTATTTTTAATTAATTAATTTCTAAAAAAAGGATTAATAAATAATTTCTAATGTGTAAGAATAATATTCTTGGATGGATTAATTACATACATTCCAAAAATATAAGTTCGCAATGTTAATCAATGCTGCTATTGGATATCTAAATTAATTGCTAGCTATACTAGCGCCTATCTTCTATTTAGAGAAATGTTAAGTAAAGCCAGAACTTTGTGTGGATACCACCTTCACCTTTGTTTTCTCCTACAAAGAAGAGAGAGGAGAAGGGAAAACAAGAAACAGAGAGGAAAAAATGGAGCATATCCAAAATGATAGGTTCATAAGACACTTCCCTTCGGTTTATGGCCTTCTCTCTTTTGGTATAAATACAATGGGTTCTTGTCGTTTCTTCATTCCACGCACTTATCAATAATTATTTATTTATTATTCGAACTCTTATTTTTATTTATATCTATTAAATATATGACCCTTTATGACATTAGCTTGTTGAAAATTGAAAAGAAAACGTACCAGTTAACGTTTTACTAATGGAGGAAGACTGTATTGTCTAATAGAAATAAATTAAACGTTAAGGATTATTTTGTGTATTTTAAAATTTGAGGGACTAAAGTGTCTGATTTTAAAAATTTTTAGAATTTATTTAAAAAATTACTCTAATTTTTATTTTTAATTAATTAATTTTTAAAAAAAGGATTAATAAATAATTTCTAATGTGTAAGAATAATATTCTTGGATGGATTAATTACATACATTCCAAAAATATAAGTTCGCAATGTTAATCAATGCTGCTATTGGATATCTAAATTAATTGCTAGCTATACTAGCGCCTATCTTCTATTTAGAGAAATGTTAAGTAAAGCCAGAACTTTGTGTGGATACCACCTTCACCTTTGTTTTCTCCTACAAAGAAGAGAGAGGAGAAGGGAAAACAAGAAACAGAGAGGAAAAAATGGAGCATATCCAAAATGATAGGTTCATAAGACACTTCCCTTCGGTTTATGGCCTTCTCTCTTTTGGTATAAATACAATGGGTTCTTGTCGTTTCTTCATTCCACGCACTTATCAATAATTATTTATTTATTATTCGAACTCTTATTTAATTTGGCATATACTTACTATATATAATAAAAATAAACCATGGCCCTCTCTAAGCTTCTAGCTGCTTCCCTTATTCTATCCTTTCTCCTCCTCCAACTTAGTGTCGACGCCGCTGATAAATCGGTATTAAACATTCATTGATTTTTTTTCTATATAATAACATGAAGTTAATTTCATATTATATATATGATCATATGTTTCGTGTTATACAGGAGGTACCAACAGTGGAGGGGGCTGTTCCCGGTCCAAAGATAGGTACGAATTGAATTATTAGTTAAATACGAAATATGCATATATGAAAGAGATAAAGTTAATAATAATTAAATTGATGATGAATTTAATCAGATTGCAAAGGGAAATGTGATTTTAGATGCAGCAAATCATCGCATCCAAATCTATGCAAGAGATCGTGCAACACATGCTGTCAAAGATGTAACTGCGTACCACCAGGCACTTCTGGAAACTATGAAACCTGCCCTTGCTATTACGCCCAAACCACCCATGGCGGCAAACGCAAGTGTCCATAGAACTACCTATATATATATATATATAGATGCATCCGAAACTGTAAATAATGTATAATGGGAGGGAGGGCAAACAAGATGTTGTTTCTTATTAATCGTATATTTATATTAAAAAGATAAAATTGTATTAAATTGCAATTGTATATAATACATTGATGATATATATAATATCTTACATTATGAATTTCGGTTAGCTTGTAGTTAAAGCTATCTAATTGACTGTTCATACAACCAATGTTCGAGGGCTATATATACAGAAACGGAGATTCAGAAGCCAGAAGGGTTCAGTGTGCAGTGTGTGTGTGTTTTTAAGATAAAATTGGTAGAATTTTATATTTACATGTCCTCCTATTTGTTAACATAAAAATTAATTTAAATAGTATTATTAATTACTAAATAATTGTTTATTTTAATTATCCGTGTTGACAGTTAATTAATTTCTGGAAGTCACTCAAATAAAGACGTCTAAAACGTCTTTTTTTAAAGATATTTTTTAATAATTAAAATTTAACACATATAATTAATTAAATCATGTTATTTTTGTCAAAATTAGGCCAGACAAATTAATTTGACCGAAAAAAATTGTGAATCAAATCTTGAATCAGTCTAAATTAATATTATTTTTTCATAGAAAATGACTACAATATCCTTATTATAGAAAATGACTAATATATATATATTGAAAATTCTAAATCCTAACTCTATTATAGCAGAGAAGGAAGAATTCTCAAAATTAATATATATAATAGGAGTATTTTAGTTATTTTCTGTAATAAGGATATTGTAGCCTTTTTTATAAAAAATTATATTAATTTAGATCAATTTAAGATTTGATTCACTATTGTTTCAGTCAAATTAATTTGTCTAGGCTAATTTTGACAAAAATAACACGGTTTAATCAATTATATATGTTAAATTTTAATTATTACAAAACATCTTTAAAAAAAGATGTTTTAAACGTCTTTATTTAAGTGGCTCCCTTTTTTAATTGGTTTTATTTCGATTGGTGATTCAAAAATTTAAAAGTTTTAAATTTAAATTAAAAAATTGGTTATAGA
>NC_029791.2:102372936-102373516 GCF_000816755.2 Arachis ipaensis
TAATGTAGACATGTAGCAGATTTACTTATCGAATGAGATAATAATTTTTTGTTGTTGATGTTGATATTGGAAGATAAATGTCTATACAATAGAGTCTATATTTTATATGGTGAACACTATGTATGAAGAGAAAATTTGAAATAAAAATATCGCATTTCACTCACTAAAGTGCAAAGTTAGATTTTGATTTTTTCTAGAATAAAATAAAAATTATTTCATTTTTAAATAAAAATAAATCTCACTTTATTTTTTTATATTCAATTTTTTTTAATGCCTAGTACAAATTTGTCATTTTCCTTGACAAATCTCATCATTTTCACAAGGTTTGTCGTATTCTTTGGCGAACTTTAGGTAATTCGTAAACTTCACTGTACTTTTTGGTGAACTTTAAGCAGGTTCACCCAAATATATAAACTCGTAATCTCTTTCTTCACTTTTCACTTTTTACTCTTCACTCTTCACTTTTATTCTTTCTTACTTTTTATTTTGACTCTTTTCAACTTTTTTATTTTTGCAATTCGTCAACTCCAGGTAATTTTGTTCTTCTATTTCTTTTAAGTTAATTTATTCTATTTATTCT
>NC_029791.2:102374297-102380400 GCF_000816755.2 Arachis ipaensis
AGTATTCTATTGTTAGATAAAATAAATATTGTTATATTTAACTTAAGTCATATTATATTAGATATGTTAAACGATTATGTAGTTATAGTAGGAGATTAATAGATGTTAGTTAATGCAAAATTTTATTTAGATTAGTATTTTATTTGAATTAATTATGGTTTAGAATTAAATTATATATGACAGGTATTTGAATTTATTTCTAATATGTTTGATAAAAAGTTAGTTAATTTTAAATTAATTTATTCTAATTTATTTTTATTATAGTATAGTTTGATGGAACAAAACATGTTAGGCTACAAGGATATTCTTTATAGACGAGATCGGTTTGATCATATTGCTAGTAAACTTGATTGAGTGGCATACCTTACAATTTATGTTTTTTATATGTTTAAAATTTATCTTATTATTGTAACACCCTAACTACCAAAGCTCACGCTTCTGGCTGCGCAACTCTGATAGCTCGGACATTACGACGACTTTTATACTATTTAATACTAAAATATGAGCCTGTTTGAAACTTTAAACCGCAATGCCGCTCCCAAAAATACTTTCGTTATACAACATACATCCGTACATACAATACACTTTCAAAAACTCATAAAGATTACATCCATATATATATACATATACATATATAAATAATATTACAAGCATTACCCAATACAATTCCTATCCCTCTTACAGAATATATTAAGATAAAGGCGAGGGTACAATAAACCATAACTAAAACAAATCAGAGCATCACAACAACAATTAAATAAGCTCTTCGTAACTTCTGCGCCCATATCCTGAAAGGGGAAAAATGTAGGGGGTGAGAACATCATCCTCGAAAGGGTTCTCAGTAGAGGGTTTTTGGGAATTACCGTAATAGGATACGTGAAGATAAACCGTATCAGTGATTAATAACCGTCTTATGCCTCTTTTCAAAAACAACGGTTTACAATAAAAGTAAAGTCGAAAATCTTTTCTAAAAGAGGAACCGTTCAATTCTCAAAAACCCAAAAGTCTTTCAAAAAGGTTTAACCATGCTGAACCAAATAGCCTTTCACATTTTTCCAAATCAGAAACACAAAACCGAAACCAACCATCGGTCCATCTCAATCCAACCACGATCCTAGGCCCAAACAATCCAACAATCAACCAAATTACCACAATCCAACAGAGTCCCAATAGCAAACACAAATAGGAAGATGCAAGCACAAACAAATATTTATTGCAAGTAGAACAATTAGCAATTAATCACATAGGCACACCAAGTATAATATGCACACCCAAACAATGTCACATAGATGCATATGATGCATGTCTGTCCCTAGTGGCTGATGATATCATCTGTCGGTTATAGAGCCAACCCGACAAGTCCTGGTAGCTAACCATTGGACTGTCCCTCTGTCGTGCATCCCCAACTCGAGTTATACTCATCATAAACTTGATCATAATCATGATCCATATCCATCAC
Organism: Arachis ipaensis; assembly: GCF_000816755.2. NCBI lineage: Eukaryota > Viridiplantae > Streptophyta > Magnoliopsida > Fabales > Fabaceae > Arachis > Arachis ipaensis. The sequence goes on from NC_029791.2 coordinate 102,375,757, forward strand.
CCTCACTGGTGAATATTTACGGGGGCGAGCTCATCCGGGCTTTCACAGTGCCCGGCCACACTTACGACATAGGGTCAAAAGAGCTTCGAGTCTCAACCTGGAGCACATGGTGGCTAGCCATTGCAACTACCCAGGGAAACCCTCATCTCCAATAGTGGAAGTGCAAAAATTACAATTATCAATAATTCAGCATATACATGCATTCATTCTCATCCATGGATCAACATCCATCTCAGCCATCCGGCTTAAATTAATAATTCATAGTCAGCCATACGGCCCATAACTCACTCGGCAATCAGCCATAAATCAATATCATACACAGCCATTCCGGCTCACAGTTCAATCCAGAACCAATCAATATGTATAAACATACACAGCCATTCCGGCTCTCAACAAAACAGCACTTCCACATTCAAAATATCAAATTCATGAAATCGGCATTTAAGCCATAAATCATTTTCTCAATTCATTTCACTTTGAAATCAAGTTTCAACTCTTTTCAGCCTTGGCTTTAAAGATCTCATTTCTCAAATTATCTCAGGCTCATAAGCCGCTTTTACTCAAGGTAAATTCCCCTTTTAAAACAATGCCACTCTCGGCATCCTCTTTCCAAAACTTCCATAATCATGGCAAGTTAAAAGCCTCTTTGAGATATTCAAAATCACCCATCCAACAATGGGATTTTATAACAAAGGTTTCTCGGCAGAGTCCCAAGTCTTTAGGGGAGAATAACATAACTCATTTCGCCAAATTCATTTAAAATCATTAAAACATTGGCTTTCCGATTTGAGTAATAAAATAGGATCTAAGCCAAAACGAGTCATGTAATCATTTACTTCTTTCAAAGCCGTTTCCTTTACTTAGGCAAAACCAACTTCAATCCCCGTGATAAGTTCTAGAACGTTTCAACTGTTCAAAATTATTTTAGTCTTGCAAGAATTCAGAATTCAAAGAGTACTTAAAACCTTTCTCAAAACATTTCAAAATGAAACTTGTCATTAGACATTCAAGTTCTTTCAAAGTCATTGAAATCTCTTTAATTGAAACCTCCAAGTCAAATTCAAGGGCTTAAACCCTTTTCACATTCAAACAGCTTTAAAACACAAGTTTTATCTAAATAACTTTCTCCTGAAAGAGATACAATGCCTTTCTTAAGAAGCAAGACTAAGTTACAATTTCCATCTTTACTAACCCATTTCGAAAGCATGAATCATCCTTTTCTTGATAATTCAAATAAAATAGTAGAAGTCTTTAACTCATCATTTGCCAGACAACATTTCAATAAAGACTCGGATTTTATAGAAATTTCGGCAGCACCTCCCCTAAAACTTGGACTTTGCCACCCGGTTCGGGTCCAAACTAAATCGTTTCACAATCCTTTTCAACAGCCCAATTTCCAAAATCAGTTCAAGGCAAGCCAAAATCCAACAGTCATCTCAATTTCATATTTCAAGAAAACCGTTTCAACATCAAATCATTATCAGCCGAATAAACTCATTTCTAAAGCTTTAAAGAAAAGGTTCAGCAACAATCATTTATCAAAAGCCAGATCATTTAAAGCTAGCCAGGCTGAAATCAAGAGTGTATTCTATTTTACATATTCTCAAGAAAATCCATTCAACTCAAATCAATCCCCAACGGATTCAACTCGATCTCAAAGCTTTAAAAGAATCAATGTCAAAAGCATTTCGTTTCACAAAGCCACACAACAGTCGAGTTAAACTAACACCCATAATCATACAAAACAACCAAACCATACATAGGACTGATACAATCACCAAATACACATTCTCACATCAGTACCCATATGTAATAATTCCAATATACAAAATATAGTTTTCGGAAAGCGCCCCTACCTCAAAACGCAAATCCATAATCCAAACGCCTCACAGAGTCCTTTCCGCCTCAACCCGAACTGACGGCAACCAAAACCTCAGCTCCCAGTCACGTTCGCAATAACCATAGCAACAGAATACTCGTATTCATTAACCACGTTATCAAAACTCGTATTCATTAACCGTACACAACAGAATACTAACGCGAGGCTCTCGAAATAGGAATACTTACTGAAACTAAGAACGGCTGAACCGGACCGCAGTGCCCTCTGAACTGGTTGGACGGTGGCCCTGCGGCGACCCGACTCCAGCAACGGTGACTAAAACCAACATGCCGTAACAATAAAACTCCAGAATCTTACAAGAAACGAAAACCAAATTCGAAACCCTTACCGGCATTGGATCTCGACGGCGGCAGAGGCGTTTTCCGGCGACGGCAGCGGGAGTCTCAAGTGGCAGAGACGGCCAGAAGCTCCGGTGTGGTTCTGGCAGCCACAACCACTTCTCCGGCAGCCACAAACACAGAGGCGCAGCTCCCCTTTCCAACAGCGTCACCTGCGGCGGTGGCCGGTGCAGCAGTGACGTTTTTCGGCGGCAGAGGCTTACCGACGCACCCCATGAGCAGCGACAAGGTTCCCAACAGCAGCTGGGCTTCACGGTGGCAGAGTGGGCACGACTGGCAACGGCGCGTACGACGGCGACGCGGATGGACTCCGACGCGGTGGTTGGACCTCAGCTCGGTCTCAGATCTGTTCTCTCCTTCGCGCGTCTCCCTTGCTCTTAGCCTGGCTCGGCGACTCGCGGATGGACCGAATGACGGCGGTACGGGGACGGTGGTGCGACGACGAGACGGGGGTCGACGGCAGGGAGCGGCGGCACGTTCTCTCCTCTCTTTCCTTGCGTGACAGCCCTCAAGGCGTGGCACGACGACGCGGCAAGATGGGACGGCAGCGTTGAGCAGGACGGCGGCGCGATGGCGGGTTCGACGGTGACCATTTGAGCGGTGGCTTCCTCACTCTCCTCTGCCGCACTCAGCCTCTCTCTCTCTCTCTCTGCTTTAGCTTCTTTCTTTCATGGAAATCAAAGGAAACTGTGTATTGCCGCTGCTTGTTAGAAAGGAGGGCTGTAGCAGTTTGGGGAAACCGGGTCAGGGGAACCGGGTAGGGTTTTTAGGGTTAGGGTAAAATTGGGTTCAATGGTAATTTTGTAATTTCAAATAAAAGTAGAGGTAACATAGTAATTAGGAACAAATTTTAATCCAACAAAATTAATGTATAGAAATACTATTTGCTCCTCAATTTCACACTTTATTTTCAATAAAATGTCCAATCCAAAATTTAGAAATAATATAATTAATTTCTCTATTTTCCAAAACAGCAATATCAATATATTAAAATATTGATTATTTAGTCCATATCATATAAAATCCTTATTATTTCATAACTATCAACTTTATAATTTAAATATAGAAAATAACCCAATAATTATAAAATTGGATAATAATCATAACTCGTCTCAAATCCAATAAATCAAAAATTGCCTTAATTATCTCTGATAAAATAATTTCTAAAATTAAGGCTATAAATAACTATATGATTTGAGACTTGATCATAATAAGACTTCTCAAAAGTTCTGGGTCTTACAATTATTACTTGTGTCCTCCATTTTATCTGCCTCATTAATTTTTTTTTTGTTTGGGTCTCCAAATCTTGTGTATGAGAAAGAATTTACTACCGTGTCTGCCCAAGAAAATCAGGACACACCTTAGATGCGTTGGATTTGAGCATGTGGCATATATATTAGAGTGGGACCATGACTGGGCATTGTTCTCTGCTTTGATCGAGAGATGGTATCCTAAGTCTCATACTTTTCACCTGTCCTGTGGAGAGATGACTGTCACGTTGCAGGATGTGGCGTATCAGTTGGGACTCAACATAGATAGAAATCCAGTCAGCGGCTACATCGATGGGTGGGAGCAGTTTTATTGAAGACCTCTATCAGCAACTATTAGGTGTTGTACCGGGACCCAATGATAGACAGTCACCGAGCAAGTGGATTGTCAATCTCACATGGTTTCGTTATATTATTTGTGGGCAATTAGAGGCTCAACTAACAGAGAAGCGCCTGTTGTAGTACACAAGAGGACACATCATGCAAATCATTGGAGGCATTTTGTTTCCAAGCGCGTTTGACTCTCGCGTTCACATGAAGTGGCTACCTCTATTGGAAGACCTTAACTGATGTGAGAAGTTATCATGGGGTTCAGCTGCACTGGCGTGGCTGTTTCGCCAAATGTGCTGTGCCACAGTTTATAGACAGCAAAACGTGGATGGATGTTGTGGATTGCTTCTCTCTTAGGCATATCATCATATATGTTTATGTCGACCCGATGGTTTTGACCAGCGCCAATTTCTACTGATTGAGAAGTACTCTTGCCTTATGTGTTTTGCTTTGTCATTTCTTAAGTTAGTGTTTATAATTGTATGATTTCTAAATACTCGTGATATTATAGGTGGGTGGGGTTGGAGCCACTTAACGACAGAGTAGAGACAAGGCTTCGACAGTGAAAGCGTATCCTCAATGGCATCAATATTTACAATGTAAGTAATATTTGAACTTACATTTGAATCTTATATCATGTTGCTTTGTGTATATCATGTTTCTTGGTGTCTTAACAGGTTGATTGGATGTCATATTCTAACCCACTCATCTAGGATATCATTCCGCAGAGGACTAAAAAGGTTGAAGCTATAAGAATCGGAAAATTAATTAGCCGTTTAGTTAAAATAAAATAAATATAAATAAATTG
>NC_029791.2:102380776-102404942 GCF_000816755.2 Arachis ipaensis
AATAGGTTGAAAATTCAATTAATGAGTAAATAAATTTAAGAAACTAAATTTTTATAATTTAAGAAAATAAAAATACTTAAAATAGAAATCGAGCACTTATTTTAAAGGTTTTGGCTCAAAGTTGGACCAAAACAATCCAAAAACTCAACTAGGCCCAAGTTGGGCCCAATCCCACAATTTATAAGCTTGATCATGAGGCATTTCAACCACATTATTTACATTGAGGGGGAGAGGCGTGCTGAGATTGAGAAGAAGAGAGTGAAACCCTTTTTGTCACTATTCATCTTCTTCTTCCTTGGATCATAATTTTTGATCCAGAGTTCTGATCGTCGCACTGTTTATGGCCACGCGTTCGCCTCGTCGAGCTCTTCAATTATATCTAAACAAAGTGATGAGTAACTTGAATCCCTTGCTCCAGTTTTCTGTCCTAACACAAATTCAAAATTTGGTTTTGGAGAAATTGAGATTTTCATAATTTTGGTTGTTTAGGTGTAATCTAGCTTGGGTGATTGTTGGGTTTCATCCCAAGTACCAGTAGGTAAGGTGAGAAAACTCTAAACTCTTGTAGTTTGTTGATTTTGTGAACCTTAGTATTGATGTTGAATATATTGCTTGAAATTAGTTCGAATTCATGTTGATTGGAGTTGAATTGGCAAATTAGAGTGCTTGGAATTGAGCTTTGGTAGCTGGAACTTGTTGATTTAGTTTGGTGGCTTGTTTGAAAGTTTGGGAGAAATCGGCTAAAGTATGGTTTTGATTTTCTTTAGGTAATATATAATGTTGTGTAAAACTTATGCTAGTAGCCTTTAAGATAGGTTTGAATTGCATGCTTTGGTTAATAGAATGTGTGTGACTAGTGGAATGGAGGTTTGATATGAGCATGTGAATGAAATTAATGTATATGATTGAGATTTGTTATGAGGCTATGGAATGAATGATAAATTCTAATTTTTGGTGATGATTTATAATAATTTTTGAATTTGGATGATGATTGAGGAGGTAAGAATGTGAAGGTAGTTGATAATAGAGGATAAGGGTGATTTATTTGAGAAGTATGGTAAATTAGGTTTGGATGATTGGAAAATAATGAGGAGTAATTGATATGTGTAGAAGTGTATAGTATTAAGATTGGTATGGTAAATATTGACTTGGTTTGAGAGTTTTGGAAACTAGAGGATTTTGCTAAAAATATGTTTTTAACCAACTTCGACGGACCATAATTTGGTTTTCAAATCCTCAAATTTTGTGAAATCAGTTTTTAATGAAATTGGGTTCGTGTAGTTTATGACATTCGAAGAACGAACGGAAAATAATTTTTAACAAAAAAGTTATGCGCGTTTGAAATTTGGTCGAAAAAATGAGTTTTCTGCAACAAAACAGCTTTTCTAAGAATCTGGTATGCATGCGTACGCGGCAGCGTCACACGATGTGAGTATAGAACGCTGCCCAGTACTCTCGCGTACACGGCACTGACCTGTGTATGTGACATTGGCGTTTTTGAAAATCTCGCATATGCAGCAGGTGCACGCGATGCGAGCTGGCCATTCTGTTTAAATGCTCGCATACGCGGGAGGTGGCTCGCACACACGGCACATGCAATTTCAACATCCATGCGTATGCGGAAGGTATGCGTACGCATGACCACTTTGTTTTGCAAAAAAATAGATTTTTGAGTTTTCAACTATTCCTCTAGTCTTCTAAACCTCCGAAACATTTATTTAAGATTCCTTAACTAGTGTTTAGGCTTTGGGATGAGCGAGAGTGTATTGGGTGGATTAAAAGGATACTTTTTTACGAGTTTAGAGACAATGACTTAGGTTTGTAATGTACTGTGGATGGAATAACTAGAGTGGGTTAGTGGAGTGGTATGTTGGTGATGATTTGAGAAAAGGAAAGCTAATGAGGTATTATTATTGATAAATTGTTATGTACCTGGTAAGGACAGTGGTTAATCCCGCTTGTCGAGGTTGAGACTCATGAGATTATTGATAAATCGTTATGTACCAGGCAAGGATGGTGGTTAATTCCGCCTGTCAAGGTTGAGACTCATGAGATTATTGGTAAGTCGCTATGCGCCTGGCAAGGATGGTTGGTTAATCTCACTTGTCGAGATTGCGGCGCCATCGTAGGGACGATGATTAATCTTGCCTACATTCAGATGTGGGGTCTAAGGCAATCTCCCGCTTGTATCCTTTCATGTCATAAGAGTGTGCTCGGGCACTATATCTCGTTAGAGTGTGATAGGGCACTATATCCCAGGGCGCTTATTTATATATATACGTGACAGAAAGGCGACATCCCGAGGGGATGTGTCAGGTTGACAGTTAAATTGACAAGTGATATCACAGCCAATAGGATAGACATTCATCATTTGCATCTTATGTATAACATGCTTAGTTGCTACTTGAGTTACTTACTGTATATGCAACCTACTTGTGTTTTACTTTTTCGCATTTACTTGTGTTTTCTTCTGGCATTAAGGAGGTTCGGTAGACAGTGGTGATGGGATCACATGAAGGATAGGTTGGCGAAGACTGTGGGACAGTGGTGATTTGTTAGAGTATAAATCCCTTAAGTTAGATCCCCCCTTTATGGAATTAAAAAATGTATTGTAATGTTATACTTTGGAAAGTTCTAGGATTGCCTTTGGCTTCTCAGAACCTTATATCTTATCTATTGGTCACTGTTATCATACTAAAAACCCCCAGTTCTCATACCATATATTGTTGTTATTTTTCAGATACATGTCGTAACCTACCTTGGTGAGTTTTATGGATGGTGACAGAGTGGAGGATGGCTCCAGTTTTACTTTTGTTTCTTTTGTTGTAGTTATCTCTCTCCTTTTTGTATATATGCCTTAGAGGATTTTATTTTGAAAACTTTAAGAGATAGGATGTAGCTATTTTAACTTAAAAACTCTGTTGTATCTTTTGTTTAATTAGTCGGCCTAAACTCCACGGGTAATATATATATATATATATATTGTTTATCTTATATCTGTTACCTTGTATATCTTTGAGCTTTTGTAAGGTTTTATATACTTTGTTTATTTTTCGTGCCGTCGCGCCTTAGTTATTTTTGTGTGAACGCTTTGCGCTTTGTTTCTTCTGATTTTACCCTTTGATTTCCTGTTCTTCTTATCGGGCTTCTAGTTTATAATATTTTTTTGACTATATACTATTGTATGAGTCTTAGAACTGTCGTGATGCTTTATCACATTTACTTTACGACTATAGGGTGAAGCTTAGTGTAATAGGGTGTTACAGAAGCCTATACTACTGTAGTGTGCCCGCTTTTGTACTTTACTATTGTTGAGTGGCACCAAGTAGACTGTCTGGTTAGACAGTTCTGTGGCCTGCAGCACATCCCAACAAAGCCACTGAATATCGATGAGATGCACGGGTACGATGGTTGATTCGGCAGAAGCGAGTGGTATGCTGAGTTCTTCGGGGTTGGTATGAGATGTGGGCAACTCGGGTGACCCTCAACTTCAGATACATTATGCATTTGATCTGCACTCATCACAACCATATTTGAGATGATATTTATAGTGGGTGTACATAGAGTAAGTAGGTCAGGGTGAACAACGCTTAGCGGTAGGGCAATACATGCCTAAGGATCTCCTGATTCATCACTTGGAGGCTCTACAGTTGCATCAGCCTGAGGATGGAGAGCTTCTACCAGTGTGACCTTAAGGAGAGAGATGAGGTAAATCTCATCCTAGGCGTGGGGCTGCTATAGCTTGTCATGATAGAACATCCGTTAGCTCACCCAAAGGTAGACACTAGGCACATGTACATTAGTCATATATCAGGATCCGTCCCTGGAGATTACCTGACACTCAGGCCACCCGGCACTTAACATTTATCAGAGGTCGGGCCTAGTCATTAGGGGCATGCGGCAGGTTTAGGGACCAATCAGCAGTGGGAGATTCCATTTGATCCACTGTTCAGCTAGACAGATTTTGATGTGGATTAGCCCTTTTGTCCCACTTTGCATACACATGACTTGGATGCAGTGTCTGGTAGTCGGCCAAAGTGGATTCATACTTTGCTTGACATGAATGCAATGGGTTTTTAAGGTGATATGACCGGGGAAGTCCAGACACATCCATTTGGATAGATGCACATGTCTCCACCACTATCGGCTTATGTCCTACGACACATAGATGATCCATTTACCGGTTCATCATTAACAGCATAACACGGGAGACGACATTCGCTTTTGGTGGGGTCATCGATCCACCTACAGTTGAGCCACCTCTTGGTAGAAGACAGAGGGAGCCTTGTCCTCCTCTTTGTGGGATAGGTGGATGTCTTGATGTACAACCTCTTTGACGATGAGCTAGACCACAGGGCAGCCGGCATGAACGTGGATAATAGTGTAGTTTATTATGTTTAGTTTTTAATTTTCAGCATATGTTATTGTAGAATGATCACTCATAGATTTTGAGCAGATGTTACTATATTCAAGTCCAATAATGTTTCTGAAATTCAAATTATCAAAAGTAATGGGAGACCATAACATACTTATCCATCACACAATGGTGCGGGAAATCAAATTTCTCACAGCTTAATTGGCAAGTGCACCGAGTCATCCAAGTAATACCTCAAGTGAGTGAGGGTCGATCCCACGAGGATTGTCGGACTGAGCAAGCAATGGTTGTCTTGTTGGACTTAGTTAGGTGAATCAAAAAGGGGTTTGGTGAGTAGTAATTCGCATAAACAATAAACAATAAAATAAAGAAAGTAATAAACAGTTTGGTGTGAAAGCAGTGTGAGAAAACAGTTAAGGTCTCGGAGATGTTTATCTTTCTGGATTAAAATTTCTTACCAACTATTTTAACAATGAGTGATTCATTTTATAGAAAACCATAAATGTCTAAACTCTAATCTCTTAGTGATTTAGCCTTCTCTAACCTTCATTAACCGCCACTCTCGTGGTCACTTACTTCGGATTAGAGGGTTAAGTTCAGAAAACTAGTTTAGTGCCATGAAATCCCTAATTACCCAAGACTAACAGGATTATATGTCACATATCCAAATTAGTTCATACAATTAGAGATTTAAGAGGAATTTGTTTCTAAGCTGTAGTCTAAGCGAGATAACTCTCTCTCGAATCACAAGAACTCATGTAGAAAAGGGTCATACTCTCGTTCCACCCAGTTCATAAGATTAAGAATGAAAACAATCCTTAGAATTGAATCAAACATAAATTAAAATAGAAGAATAATAGTTCTAATCCATAGAAATAAATAGAGCTCCTAACCTTAACAAGGAGGCTTAGTTGCTCATACTTACAGAGAAAACAAAGTTCTAAAAAAGTGTGGAAGGAAGAAGATACTAAACCTAAGTGATATTTTCCTTTAAATACTAACCTAATAATAAATGCTAGACCTAAAAAGATATTGTTTGTAAATAAAAATTAAAAAAGGAAAATAAAATAAAACTAAGAAGTGCTAAGTCCAATTGGAAGCCCAAAGAGAAGGTGTCTTCGGCCTGCTCTTGGCGTTTCACGCCAGAGATGGGCGTATAATGCCCCATGAGGAGTAGAGTTGTGCACGCCTGAGTCCCCCTGGCATTTAGCGCCCAGGGAGGGTGCTGCAGCATTTCTTTCTTTTTGCTCCAAACTTTGTCAAATTGCTCCAAATTTCACCTGAAATCATAAAAATACCAAAACAACTCAAAGTAGCATCCAAAAGGAATTTTTGCAATAAAATCAAGCAAAACTAAATGAAATCTAACTAAAAATAACTAGAAAATGCTAGTAAAAAGGGTATAAGATGCTCACGCATTACAACACCAAACTTAAACTATTGCTTGTCCTCAAGCAACTAAAACAATATGGGACTAAGAAGAGAAGATGCTTAAGACTTTGAGTTCTCAATTAAGCTCAAGTCTTGTTACTGAATAGGGTTAGTGATGCTCTATTTCTGAATAGCTTCGGCATCTCACTATCCTTTGAAGCTTAGACATATCAAAACCCCTTGGAACTAGAACTTGGATGATATTATGGATTCTCTTCTTTAGGCTCTAATTGAATCTTGAACACGGCTCATGTCTTGTTCCTTGGTGCTTTGCACCTTTGAGCCTAGCTATGACTCTAAGTATTTTGTTTTCAAGCTTAACTTGATACATAAACACCACAAGCACTTAATTGGGAAAACCTCTTGGGTTCAAATTTTTCTTTTCTTTTTCTCCCAGACAGTGGTGCTCAGAGCCTTAGACATACTCGGTAACAGCTATGAGTCACGACTTTAAGTGTTCAGTCTCAAGAGTTACTTGACACTTTCATACCACAAGCATATGGTTTTGGGAGAACCACTCTTTTGAGCTTTAGATCAATTTTTGACCCTCCTAACCATTGATGCTCAAAGCCTTGGACCTTTTCTTTTGATTTTTCTCTTTTCTTTTCAATTCTTTTTACTGTTTTTTTTTTTTTTGCTTCAAGAATCAATCTTTTTCTTATTTCAGAGAATCAATAATACTTCTCTAAATTTCTGTTCCTTTAGAACCAATATACTCAACTCCAATATCAAATATACACATTTAATTCATACATCCAGAATAGAGATAGTGCCACCATATCAAAGTAACTAGAACACACAATATATAACTCAAAGTGTCATGCATTTCACTATTTCTTTTTTTTTTATTTTTGTTTAAGTTCAGAGCACAATACATGAGACATCTTTTAAAAATAAACATAAAATACTGAAATAAATAACTAAACTAGAAAGCAGAAAATCCTAATAATGATCAGCAAACTTAGAAAAGAAAATGGAAAATAAAATGAAGTACTGAAAATAGAAATAAGATAAAAGAGATGGAGAATAAAACTCAACCACCTCAATGATGGTGGCTACTGCTCCCTCCGAGAAATCCTCTAGAGCGCTTAAGCTTCTCTATGTCACGATCCTGCCTCCTCTGCTCCTCCATCATCTGATGGAGGAGTGTAGCATGATCCTAATACTCCAGCCTTAGTTGATCAACTGATGATGTCAGCTCTCCTAGAGATGTGGTCAACTGATCCCAGTAGTCACGGGGAGAGAAGTATATCCCCTGAGGCATCTCCAGAATATCTTGTGGAGGTGGTGGAACTAGCTCCTACTGCGGTCCATGTCCAGGCTCTCTAATGTGCTCCATACCCTTCTTTGTGATTGGCCTCTCAATGCCAATTGGGGTATTGCCCTCAATGTGAGCTTCAACTACTGCACATAGTTGGTAGATAAGATGAGGGAAAGCCAATCTTGTAATGGTGGAGGACTTTTTGGCTATCTTGTAAATCTCCTGCGGTATCACCTCATGTACCTCCACCTCATTGCCGAGCATTATATAGTGAATCATCACTGCTCGCTCGACTGTAACCTCAAAATGGTTACTAGTAAGGATGATAGAGCGTTGGATAAACTCTAACCATCCTCTAGCTACTGGCTTGAGATCATGCCTACCCAGCTGGTATGGTTGACCTTTAGAATCCCTCCTCCATTGAGCTCTGGGGAGGCAAATGTCCTCAAAGACCTGATCCAGCCGCTGGTCAGTGTTGACCCTTCGAGTGTATGAATGAGGGTCCTCTCCAGATGGTGGTAATTGTAACGTCACCCTCACATTCTTCGGGCTTAAATCCAAGATGTGCCTTCTGACCATAGTCCGCCAGTTCTTTGGCTCCGGGTTCACGCCTCTAGCATGCTTATAGTCATCTAAGCATTGGTGTAGAACTTTTGCACCATCAGTGCTCCAACCTCAATCACGGGGTTGGTCAGAACTTCCCAATCCCGTCTCAGAATCTGATTTAGGATCCTCGGGTACTCATCATCTTTCTCTTTAGTGAAATCCCAAGGATCGGATGCAAGGCCTTCTCTTTCCTCTTCCTTGATTAGGATTCTCCGGTCTTTAGTGCCATGGAGATAGTAAAAAAAATGAAGGACCAAAGCGGAGCGCCCAACACCAAACTTAAAAGTTTTGCTTGTTCCCAAGAAAAATAAAAATGGAAAATAGGGGAAAGAAAGAAAGTGTGTACGGTGAAAGGAAAGTAAGAAGGATAGAAGAGTGTGAGGTGTGGTGAAAGTCAAAGAAGATGGGGTATTTATAGGTGGGGAGGGTGATGGTTTCGGTTTTGGGGAGGGGTAGGGGGGTTGTTGAATTTGAATTTGGGTTGTTGGGAGGAGAGATGGATGGGGTTGATGAGAAGGGATTGGGTGGAGTGAGAGGTGGGTTGAGAGAATCAAGGGAAGTGATGGGTGATGGGATGGATTAATGTGGATAGAAAAGTAGGTGAAAGAGGAGAGAGAATGGATGAAGTTTGAATTGGTCAAAAGTGGTTAAGGTTGGGTGTTGCAGCATTTCTTTCTTTTTGCTCCAAACTCTACCAAATTGCTTCGAATTTCACCTGAAATCATAAAAACACTAAAACAAATCAAAGTAGCATCCAAAAGGGATTTTTGCACTAAAATCAAGCAAAACTAAATGAAATCTAACTAAAAACAACTAGAAAATGCTAGTAAAAAGGGCATAAGATGCTCACGCATCACACTACTAGTAGAAATTGATAAACCTCAATTTTGTGGTTTATCTTGTGTAGAATTTGGGGGGTTTTATCAATATTTTCTACACTTATTCATATAAATTGCATGGTTTTATGTTTCCTTCCTAATTTTCCTTCATGATGTAAAACATGCTTCTTTAACCCTAAAAATGCTATATTTTAATCATCTTCGATTACCATTCGATGCCGTGATGTGTTTGTTAAGTGGATTCAGGATCTATAGGGTAAGAATGGTTTAGAAGATGGAAAGGAAGCATGCACAAGTGTAAGAGACATGAAAATGAAGCTTTGGAGAATTGGAGGCGACGCGCACGCGTGGCTAATGCACACACATGGATTGGCGCAGCAGTGAACGACGCGTACGCATGCTCGACGCGTACGCATGACTCGCAGAACTCAGATGTCGCGCACACGTGACCGACGCGGATGCGTGACACCTAGCACGTGACTTCATTAAAGAAATCGTGGCTGGTGATTTCTGAGAGGCTACAGGCCCAAATCCAACTTGATTCTGCATGGAAAAGACTCAGGAATTGATGGAGGAAAGGGGGGGGTCAATCATTCAAACAAGACACATAGTTTTAGCTAGTTTTTTGTTCTTATTTTCTAGAGAAAGAAACCCCCACTTCTCTCTAGATTTAGTTTGTTTTTGATCTTCCTTTGTTGAAATTCTGAATTGGGTCTTGTTAATTTTATTTAATTTGAGTTCTCTAGTTATAATTTTGTTTAGATCTTGTGTTGAATTGTATTTTCTTGTTATTTCCCTTTTTCTTCTCATATTATGAACCTTGTGGATCTTGCATTTCTATTAGTGCATTTATGTTTTCAATGATTGATAGTGTTAATTGAGTTGTTTTCTATTGATAATTGTTAGTAGGTACTTATGATTTCCAATTAATTTACAATTTGAATATGTCTTTAGCTAGTGCATACCATGTGTTTGATGAAATGTTTCCTTTGATTATGGAGTAGTTTTCCATACTCCTGGCCTAGGCTAAAGGGATTGGGTGAACTTGAGTCATTGGATCGAATTGATTTGGTGATTTAAGAACTCTTAGTGGTCAAATTGATACCCATTGACACTAATCTACTATTAAGTCAATTAGTAGTTGGATTAGGACTTATGAGTTGAAATTGATCAAGCCATTTGACATACTTCAAGCATAGAAGTAGACTTAATGAGCTTGGTTCCTCATAATTGTCAAGATATGGTTATTAGACAAGGATGGTGACCCCAATTCCTATGCCTAGCCAAGAGTTCCTTTTATTATTCATATTTGGAACCCGAAAATCCCAATTGCTTGATTCTTGTTATAGTTAGTTTAGTTGTTTACTTAGTTCTAGAGTAGAGATAGATTTATATGGTCCCTTACTAGGTTGAAATTGCTTATACTCGGTTTTAGTTGCTTTGATTTAGTTTGTTGCACTTTAAGATTCCTTGCATGTTAAGTTTAGTAGTTTAAATTCTTGTTTATGACTCCCAACCCCGGAATTCTAACCAATATTGATGCACATGTTTGCCCATTTTCTTTAGGACGACCCGAGACCAATACTCTCGATTACTTTATATTAGGGTTGACTTTGTGACAACCAAATCAAAATTTGGTCGATGGGATTATATGTTGGTTTAGGACTATACTATGACATGATCTTTATTGATAAAATCTAGACCGACCATAATTTTGTCCATCAAATTTTTGGCACTGTTGCCGAGGAATGGTTGCAACGTATGCTTTCAAATTGGTTATGTGAATATGTGAATATTGTAGATAGTTTACTTGCTTTTATTAATTTGTTTTTAGTTTAGATTTCCTTTAATGTATGAGCTATGAATTCTAAGTTGAATGACTCAGTCTCAACTGAATTTTAGCTTAGCCGAGCTTGATCCTGAAATTGAAAGAACCTTGTTACACACTCGGCAAGCTAGGCGGCAGTTGGATTACACGGCTAGTGCTTCGGCCTCTCTTGAGGAACCTTCCGAAACACTAGACGGAACTGAGAGTGACTTAGAGTCCACAACTTCCTATTTCTCTGTTGGTACTACTGATACATCTTTGTATCCTACAGGTGAAAACTACATAGTGGAGCTACGTATGATCACCTTGCACGAACAAGGAGCACCAGATGTCATTCTTCAACCGTTGCAAGCTAGGTATCCGAATTTTGAGTTAAAGAATAGTCTGATTAACTTGCTCCCTAAGTACCATGGACTACCGGGCTAAGACCCCATTAGGCATTTGAGAGACTTTCAAGTAGCTTGTTCTACGGCTCGAAGGCATGGTGCCGATGAGATTGCTATCATGGTTTTTGCTTTTCCCTTCTCTCTTGAGGGGTCGGCAAAAGAGTGGTTCTACTCCCAACCGGATAAAGTGGTGACTGAATGGGACTTATTGAGAAGAGAGTTCTTAGACAAGTTCTTTCCGCTGGAGAAGACCAACTACATCCGGAAGAAAATTTCTGGTATAATGCAAAAAGACCAAGAGACACTCTATGAATACTGGATTTGATTCAAGAGGTTGTTGGAATCTTGTCCACATCATAGGTTAGACACTCACTTGCTCATTAGCTATTTCACTGGAGATCTTTGTGCAGCGGATAAGAGATTGCTCACCGCCTCTAGTGGTGGTTCCCTTTCTAAGAACAAGACAGCGGCGGAAGCATGGAGTTTGATCAATGATGTCGCCGAGGCTACACAACACGTGAGATTGAAGAACAATTCTCCCAAGAGTGTGGTGGAAGCACCTTCCGAATTGGCTTTGACTAAAGTGCTTGGAGACATGACCACTCTCCTCACAAAAATTTGTAAGGAACAAAAGGCATTTCACTTAATCCAAGCCATCCAATCCCCACCTCAAATCCTCTAACTTGAAAGACCTCCTAGAGTATGTGGTTTATGCTCTAGTACCGCACATTACACCGATCAATGCCATCAAGTCCAAGAGGATTACACTCTCGCGGTAGCCAATGTGAACTACAATAACCGCCCACCCTATCAATCTCAAAGTCAAAACAATTACTCTCATGGTAATAATTCCAATCAAGGGTGGATGGACAATGCTCAAGGGAACAACCACAATCAAAGATGGAACCAAGGCAACTCATCTTCTCATTATCATAACAACAACCAATCTTCTTCCCAATACCACAACCAAAACTACCATAACCAACCATACCAACACTCACAACAAAACCAAAATAACAACCATAGATACTAAACGCCTCACTAAAGACAACAAACCAATCAACCCTCTTCCTCTTCCACCAACCAAGGTGATGACTCTAACCGTGCACTCTACCAAGAGCAAGAGAGACTTAGGGCTATGATGGAGAAACATGAAGAGAACAATAGGACTCTCAATGCACAAGTTAGAACTATGAGTGCTTAAATGTCCTCCATAGCCGAGATTCTCTCAAGGTTGACCTTACCTCCTACCAACAATACCAACACCAACCAAGCCTCTAGCTCATCTAACCTTCCTTCCCAACCTCTTCCAAACCCAAAGGGTAGTATCAATGCAATCACCTTGAGGAGTGGTACAATGCTTGAGAAAGTTGAATCCAAGCCCATCAAGTTGGTGGAGGATGTTCCTAATGTGAAAGTTGGTAAAATAATGGAGATAGATGAAAATGAAAAGGAGAAAGAAGTTACAAAGGAAGAAGAAGAGCAATTGAGGGCCAAGGAACGAAGCGGAAGAGCAACTTAGAGGAACAAATTCCTATACCTTTTCCTACGTTAGCCAAGAAGGCCAAGAAGCATGAGGAGCTTGATCCCAACATAGTGCAAATCTTCAAGAATGTGGAGGTAACTATTCCACTCTTTGATGCCATACATCAAGTTCTAAAATATGCTAAGTTCCTTAAGGATGTGTGCACTTATAAAGAGAAGATTGGTAGACTAGGGATAAATCTATTAGGTAATTCTGTTTCTTCTGTTATGGATGATTTTTCTGAAAAATATAGTGATCTCGGTCCTTGCTTGGTATGTATGATTGGTGAGATTCAACTTAAGGATTGCATGTGCGACCTAGGGTCTTGTGTGAGCATTATGCCACTCTCAATTTATGAGAAGTTGAACCTTGCACCATTGAGGCGATCTGGAGCTAGGTTTGCGCTTGTGGACAAGAGTATAATTTTAGTTGTGGGTATTGCTGAAAATGTATTGGTGAGAATTCAGGACTTAATCTTTCCAGTGGATTTTCATATCCTAGAGACACCACCCATTGACTCAGATAGGCCAGCCTCCATCTTACTTGGGAGGCCATTCTTGAAGACATCCCGGTTTAAATTAGATGTATTTTCGAGAGATTACTCATTTGAAGCCAAAGAAAAGGTGGTGAAGTTCAAATTGGAGGAAACCATGAGGCAACCTCTAGAGGTACATTCAAGTTTTGGTTGTGACATTGTTGAAGATGATGTGATTGAATAATACTTTGGGAGTCATGATGAGATAAGTGTCAGTAGGAATTTGGGTATAAGAGGACTTAGCAAGGAAAAGGGAAAGGATCCATGACTTCCATATCTTCAGGGAAACAAGGCATCCAACCATGGTTTAATCGACAAGTGGAAGCATCTCCCCTTGAAGGACACTCTTACCAAGGCCAACAAGAAGGACAAGATGGATGTCCTTGAGGATGTTCCAAAAAGATGATCTCAAGCTTATGACCGTCCAACTTAAGGACGTTAAAGAAAAGTGCTAGGTGGGAGACACCCCACCATGGTATGATCCTCCTTGTATATAGTTTCTTGCATGTAATTTTAGAGTCTTTGTTTCATTTTATGATTGTTTGATTTTGTGATTGTTTGATTTTGTTGAGTTGTTTAAGCATGCTTGATTTTGTTTGATTTTGTTCTGCTTGTTAGAGTCTTCATGAGGATTTCATTAATCTTGGTATTGGTTAAATTGGCAATTTTGAAGGAAAAAAATGCTTTATCTTGAGTATTGCCTGAAATTCTAAGTGTTTTTGAAGTATCTAGTTTGAATGAATGCCAAAATTGTGCTATAATTGTCTCCCTCATGTTGTAAAAAAAAAAAGTCGTCCCACGCGTGAGCATGGACGACGCGTACGGGTCAATGGTCATTTTCGCAAATCCACGCGTGAGCGTGGGCGATGCGTATGCGTCGTTTGATGATGTTGTAACTCCTGGTATAAAAACCAGAGAGTTGCGCGAGTTTTGTGCTGCCTTTGTGCGAGGAGCACAATCTCACCCGACGTGTGCGCGTCAGCGCACACGCGTACGCATCCCCTTCCATTTCTGCTCTCCACGCGTAGGCGTGGACGACGCTCACGCGTCACTTGTTTTCCTCTCTTCCACGCGCACGCGTGGACGAGGCACACGCGTCATATGGCTGACGCGCTAGCAGGGCACGCTGCCCTGTTTGCTCCCATTTCCATTTTCTTTCTTCTTCCTTCTCCTTACCACCTTTTCTCTGGCAACTACCACCGGTGACCACCACCTCCGATGGTCCCACATTTCTCTCTCCTCTTTTATCTCACCTCTTTTTCTCTCTTTCTCTCTTCCTTTTCCCATCTATACTCAATCTCCCTTTCTCCTCCCTTCAAGGTTGCATTTCTCTTCTTTCTCTTTTGTTTCTCTTAAATTTTCTTTACTATTGCATCTAATTACTCTCCTCTCTTTGTTTTTGGTTGAATTTTAACTTTGTTGTTCGTTTATTTGTTTGTTCACTCTTGGTTCTTTTTCTTCCTCTTTATTTTCTTGTATGGGTGTTGAATCTCATTTACTTTTTTTGAATTGGTAGATTATTTCATTTCTCTTAGCTTGTTTGTGCTATGGTAAATGACATTTTATTTTGGGGCATATTCCCCTTAAACCCATCAATCTTGCTTGTTATTTACATTTTGCACACCAAGTGTTTATGAAAAGAGCCAATGACATCTTTGGTCATTGTTAACCTTTCTCTTTCAACTTGGTGTCTCTTTTTCATAACACTTGCACTACATGAGCATTGGGCATCATTTCCATGATTTTTCATCATCAATTGTTCATTGTTTATAGTTTTCATGCTTGTAGCATCATGTAAGAATGAGTGGTTCAATGCTCTCTAACCGTATATTCTTCCATTTCTATAAGTCATTGTCTTGGAGTTAGTTGAGCGAAAGATTTTCCTATGACCCCCACCTTTCTTGCATGTGCTCATCATTGTTGTTATTGATGCTTGAGTTTATTCTTCTCATGCTTTATACTTGCATGCCTCTCTCACTCTTACATCTCACGCTAGTGATATGCCTCTATGATTATATCGTTGTCTTGCGTACATGTTGCAGCTATCATGTCTTCAGCACACTTTGCTCCTTTGTGGCATTAATCTTCACTTACATTGTATTAATTCTATTTTTTTTCTCTCTCGGAGCTTAATATTTTTCTCTTTTCCTCCTTTTTAGGATGGCCACTAAAAAAGAAAGGAAAAGACATCTAAAAAGCCGTCTAGAAAGAGAGCAACTCAAAGAACAACCGTCAAGGTGCAACTTCCTCAAGGGCCAAAACCACTTTCTAAGCGGTTAAAGAACTCTAGCTGCATTGATGAGGCGGTAAAGAAAGTTCCCGCAAGATTCACCAACCCACCTATGGCGGAAACCGACACTTCAGAGTCCAACCTCGAATCATGGCAAAGAAGTAATCAAGAGGTAAACTTGGAGACGTCCTTGTTTCACCACCCTATGGCCATTGCGAGTAACACTCCCGGACCCACTCTATTCATCATTAATGGCACGGAGGACCGTGCAAATTTCTAAGTGTGGGGAGGTCGTTTACCGACTTCCGTAGGTAACAACCCTTCTTTTCAACACCCAAATTTTAATGTTCGTTTGTCAATTACGATAATTTACATTGCATGATTAGTTTTTGCATTTAAACACTCTTTGCATGGTAGTTGCCTCTTGTTAGGACTACTTGGTTAGGGTGATGATTTCTTTTCAAAAAAACTATTTTTAGGGCACCCTACCAATTTGAAAATTTTTTTTATGTTAAACTTGCTTGAAGGAATTAATTTTGGAAAAGGTTTTGAGCTAAGAACACAACCATGTGAGTTTTGAGCCCGATTACGTGGTTACATCATATAACCACTTATTTCTATTCTTGTGTGCATAGTTCTCTCTCTATGATTGCAATCCTTGATTTGTTTGATTCTATAAATCCATTATTTTGTGTATGAATACATTTATATGATTGAGGCCATTATTTCAATATCTCACTTACCCAAATAGCCTTAATCCTTTTATCTACCATTGTCAACCAATTTTGAGCCTATGTTAAACCCCCTTTCCTTTGTTCTTTAATTTAGCATATCAATACCCCTAAGTGAAAAACAATAAAAGTCCTCTGATTTGGATCCTTGATTAGCTTGGGCGAGTGAGGGTGTGTGTCATTTAAGCGGGGGGAAGCTTGGGAACATTGGTAGA
The DNA here is from genome assembly GCF_000816755.2 of Arachis ipaensis. Taxonomy (NCBI): domain Eukaryota; kingdom Viridiplantae; phylum Streptophyta; class Magnoliopsida; order Fabales; family Fabaceae; genus Arachis; species Arachis ipaensis. The sequence goes on from NC_029791.2 coordinate 102,396,739, forward strand.
GGTAAAAGTGTGTTTTTGTAGTTTTTATTGAAAATATTGGGAATTGGGTGCATACTCATGTATTGAATGTTTGAACCATATGCATTGGCATCGTTGTATATAATTCATCAGAAGAGAAAAGCAAAAGAAAAATAGAAAAAAATGTAAAAAAATAAATAGAAAAATAAAAGAACAAAAAATATATAGAAAAAGAAAGCAATAAAAAGGGGACAAAATGTCCCAAGGCGAAGCTAATAATAACCAATGCATATGGATTGTGACTTAAAAGAGAATGCATGAGTGTGTGAAAAGTGAATGAATGGGTAGTTAGGTTGTGTATTAGAATTGTATAGGTTGTTGTGTGTGTTAGGTGAGAGCTTAGGTTAATCAAGGATTTAAATTTCAAGCTCACTTGGCCATATATGCATCCCTACCCTTACCCTAGCCCCATTACAACCTAAAGATAAGCTCTCATGATGAATGTATGCATGCATCGAATAACTGTCGATTGTTAGATGAAAAACAAATATTGGAAAGCATGATTAGAGGAGAATTGAGAGATCAATCCTATACACTTGAGCGACTAGAGCGGATACACTTCCGGTGAGGGTTCGATGCTCAACTCTTTGTTCCCCGCTTTCACAAGCTTTCCTCTTGCAAGTTGTTTACACTCTATTTTGATATTTGAATTAGTGAGTTTAGGAATGATCATATCACCTTGGCCTTATGCATTTATATGTGTTCTTGGAAGTTGATTCACTTTTGACCAAGTAGATAGAAGCATTTGCATTAGTTTCATCCATGTAGGTAAATTGTACTTCATAAACCCCATTCTCCTATGTTCTTTGATCTTTTAATTTTTAGTATGAGGACATGCTACGTTTAAGTATGGGGAGGTTTGATAAACCCCAATTTTGTGGTTTATCTTGTGTAGAATTTGGAGGGTTTTATCAATATTTTCCGCACTTATTCATATAAATTGCATAGTTTTGTGTTTCCTTCCTAATTTTGCTTCATGATGTAAAACATGCTTCTTTAACCCTAAAAATGCTATATTTTGATCCTCTTCTATTACCATTCGATGGCGTGATGTGTTTGCTAAGTTGATTCAGGATCTATCGGTTAAGAATGGTCTAGAAGGTGGAAAGGAAGCATGCACAAGTGGAAGGGACATAAAGAAAGAAGCTTTGGAGAACTGGAGGCGACGCGCACGCGTGGCTGACCCGCACGCATGGATTAGCGCAGTAGTGAACGACACGTACGCATGCTTGACGCGTATGCGTGACTCGTAGAACTCAGATGATGCGCACGCATGGCCGACGTGCACGCGTGACGCCGAGCACGTGACTTCATTAAAGAAATCATGGCTGGCGATTTCTGAGAGGCTCCAGGTCCAAATCCAACTTGATTCTGCATGGAAAAGACCAAGGAAACCCCTACTTCTCTCTAGATTTAGTTTGTTTTTGATCTTCCTTTGTTGAAATTCTGAATTGGGTCTTGTTAATTTTACTTAATTTGAGTTCTCTAGTTATAATTTTGTTTAGATCTTGTGTTTTCTTGTTATTTCCCTTTTTATTCTCATATTATGAACCTTGTGGATCTTGCATTTCTATTAGTGCATTTATATTTTCTATGATTGATAGTATTAATTGAGTTGTTTTCTATTGATAATTGTTAGTGGGTACTTGTAATTTCCAATTAATTTGCAATTTGAATATGTCTTTAGTTAGTGCATACCATGTGTTTGATGAAATATTTCCTTTGATTATGGAGTAGTTTTCCATACTCTTGGCTTAGGCTAAAGGGATTGGATGAACTTGAGTCATTGGGTCGAATTGATTTGGTGATTTAAGAACCCTTAGTGGTCAAATTAATACCCATTGACACTAATTTACTATTAAGTCCATTAGTAGTTGGATTAGGACTTATGAGTTGAAATTGATCAAGCCATTTGACATACTTCAAGCATAGAAGTAGACTTAATGAGCTTGGTTCCTCATAATTGTCAAGATATGGTTATTAGACAAGGATGGTGACCCCAATTCCTATGCCTAGCCAAGAGTTCCTTTTATTATTCATATTTGAAACCCAAAAATCTCAATTTCTTGATTCTTGTTAGTTAGTTTAGTTGTTTACTTAGTTCTAGAGTAGAGGTAGATTTATATGCTCCCTTACTATGTTGAAATTGCTTATACTCAGTTTTAGTTGCTTTGATTTAGTTTCTTACACTATAAGATTCCTTGCATGTTAAGTTTAGTAGTTTAAATTCTTGTTTATGACTACCAACCCCGGAATTCTAACCAATATTGATGCACATGTTTGCCCATTCTCTTGAGGACGACCCGAGACCAATACTCTCGGTTACTTTATATTGGGGTTGACTTTGTGACAACCAAATCAAAATTCAGTCGATGAGATTATATGTTGGTTTAGGACTATACTATGACATGATCTTTATTGATAAAATCTCAACCGACCATAATTTTGTCCATCAGAAATCAAGCATTTTTTAATAGTAAAATACAATGAATGCAATACATAACTGTATCTAACGCCCCCCGACGTGGACGCACCGTCATCAAGTGCAGTACATGTCCTGCACGTGTGGCTGGACTAATGATACAATTCACACCTCTTCTCTGTAATCTCCTCCACATCATACTTGTTGTTACGAATCCTAGTGCTGACGGGCCGACCTCTTTTAACTCTCGTTAACCTAGGGTTGAACCGAATACAAGGCCCATCATATGATGGTCAGTCATCCTCGTGACCAATGGGTATGAACTCTGATCTGTAAGCATTGAAGACATTGTCCATGCGATACACCTGGGTGTACATAAGCCTTCCAATCAAGCCGTGCATGTGAGCATGCTACCAAACCTAGCAATGACTCTCTGATTTTCAAGTCAAATCTTTCTGCACGGCGCCTTGTAACCAAAGTGATTCTCCATAGCTCCTTACAGAACTCTTATGCTGATGGTTGCGTCTACTTTGACCATTGTGAATATGTGCTGAGCAATCACCTTCGAGTCCAACTTTTCATGGTCTTGGCCCATTAATGTTTGCATGCAGGTATGAGGACTATTGTATCTCCTTACCTCCCATTTTTCCTGCTTTCAATGATAAGATATGTGTATGTTCCATTGAAAATCAGACACAAATTGAGTGTACTATACAACATACTTCAATTGGTCACTCTCTAGTATCTTATACACCACAACCATTCTAATATTATACATCTTAATTGCCATAATAACTTCCTCCTTGTTTTCATACTGTTGCCCAATCTCAAACTCATTGGTGGTATCATCCTTGGGGCCTCGTTGACTTAACAAATAATATGGAGTTATTGCCTAGAGATTCAATGTGAAAAAGTAATCGGGCTGATCATATGGTCGAGAAATTTCTGGCTATGTCAGCACAATTTGTATGTCACTGAAGTAGTTCATCTCTTCCTCCTCCTCATTCGGATTTTTCATCGATTTAGCCTCTACATTTTCACTGTTATCAAGGTTAACTTGATAAGGATTCATCATTGGATCTCTAATTGCAGAACTCTCATGGCTTTCGAAATCTACTTGCATCATATGATTATTAGAATTCTTGACACTTGACCCCTCTTGATTACCTTCAGTAGCATATTTAGGTCAACAATTGTCGTTCTAATATTTTTTTCTAATTGCCCCACTTAAGAGGGTATCATCACAATTATCCAGAGAGGTCCCTCCACACAAGCCGACTAGAAAAATAAATAACTCCAACAGATGGACATTTGTCTAACAGTTGTACCAGATCCTTATAAGACATATGTTCTCATCATCATGTAATCGATACCTAATTCACACAAAACATAAAATCTTATCAAAACCATCATCAAATAATAAAGTAATAATAACAAGTGTAATCTATGAATAGTACAGGTATAACTTTTATAAAACATAGTGTTATCTACTTCTATCGGATATTTATAATAGAATTTTTTCATTCTCTTCATGTGTTGTTGACCAATGGCGTGCACTACTAAATTCTTCAATGATGTTAGACTTTAGATGGTATATATGCAAATATCAGTTAAGCAGAACTAAATATAATAGATCCATCTTGATCATATATTATTTCACCATCATAATAAATAGACAATAATAAAATTTCAAATATTTTATGGAGTAAACAGAAGATGAAAAAAAGTCCAAACATTTTTGTGACCGACCAACTTCGGTGCAATTTTATTTTGGAGCCGACTCAAAGTTCGTCGAGGAGTGCGGCGAACTTCATGTAATGTATGAAGTTCACGTGAGGGGGCTGTGAATGAACCTTGTGAAAATGACGAGATTCGCCGACGAATACGGCGAACTTGCCCAAGCACCAAAAAAAATTAGATCAAAAAAATAAAGTGAGATTTATTTCTCTTGGAAAATAAAATATTTTTATTTTATTCCAGAAAAATATACAATTACACATCGTGTCTCAAATTAAAATTCACAAAATAATAATAAAAAAGAGTAAAATATTATTTTTATCCCCAACGTTTAAATCGTCCTATTTAAGTCTCTAATATTTCAAAATCGTCTCAATGTTGTTAGGAATCTATTAAAAGAATTAACGGCGGCACAAAATTGAGACGATTTTATAACGTTAGGGACAAAAACTGTAACAACCTGTATTTTTGAAACTTCTATTATAAATTATTTATCTCATATTTTATTAAATTGAACCAAAAGAAAGAAAGGAAGGGTGGCTTGTCTACTACAAAAATCAATTTTAGCGGCCATTTATTTTATTTTTAGCGGCAATAAAAATAGTCACTAATACATTTATCGGCAATTAGACATTAGTCGTCTTATGCTTTATCGCTAAAAGGTTATAGCGACAATTATAACATTTGCCGGTAAAGACCTTTTTAATGGCCACAAAAAGTATATAATTTTTAGCGGCCATTTTATTGGCAATTTATATGGCCACTAAAACTCATTTTAGTAGCAATTTATATGGTCATTAAAAGTATTGTAATATTATTCACCTTTAGTTGCCATTGCTATTGCCGCTAAAATCTTAATACTTTTTTATTTATATTATACTCATTTTTTTTAAAATAATGAACTATCTTTTTTCTAAAATTTCAAAATTATCTTCACCAACAATTATTATTATTGTGCATAACATAAATATACTAAAACTAATTACTACAAAATAAAATATTTCATTAAATTTAAAATATTAACATACAAATTTCTCTTGAAAAATAATAAATCATGTTACAAATCTAAACAAAAAAATACTGCCAGCTTATAACTATGTTACATTAATATAGCAATTCGAGTGTTAGCAATGATCTAAAGTTACATCTTTAAAAGTAGCCTAGCTTTAGGTTTAAGCAATTGATCTAAGAATTTAAAATAAACATGATGGCATAAACATGAGCCCAGGAGCATTCTCAGAAATAGCTGATAATCGATATTCACCAGGCACAACCTAAAAAACAAACAAACATGTTACATGTCAGTATTAAGGCAGGAAAAATAACAATTCGGATCCATGAGTAATACTTGTAAACTATTGCTTTTTAAGAAAATATACCTCGAAGCAAAATCTTCCATTTCTATCTGTTTGCTTCTTTTGTGGTTTTACATTCTCGGGTCCATGAGTCAAAGCCACCTATTACAATTAACAAAAGATTAGCTTTCATTAATAATTTGACATGCGAATATCACTGTAATAAATAAATGACAGAAGCATACCTTGGCTTTCGGACTACCACTAACTGACCTAACTAAGCCACAAAGGTCATATGAAATGGCATTAATGTCTTCTATTGAAGCCATATTTGGCAAAACCTGATCATGAAAGCAATCCTTAACAAAAGTGCTATGATAGCAATGGTATTCATTATACAAATTATCAATGCTAAATTTCATGCTTTCATCAACAATTGAGAATTTATTTATCATGATACCACTAGAGCAATCGATTGAACTAAAATAAATCTAATATGATGTTATTGTTATAATTTACCATAATTCTCCAATGTCCTGAATTTGTAATGCTCCTTTTTTGCTTCAACGGTAATAGAGCTTCAAAAGACTCTAATTTGATACCTGATCAAGCTTATAATATCCTTGATTATCCGTAATAGAACTTTCATGACCATCCAATCATCCACTATGATTTTAATACCCTCCACTCCCATTTCATTTCCATCAACCACAGGGTCTCCAAGAGAAAATCCAGTTACCTGCAACTGAATATGCAGAGCAGCAAAGCAGAGAACTAAAGGTGAAGTAACACAAGTGTGAGAGATTGTCTCCAAGGTGTTTGGGTCTAATTGTCTATATAATATGGATAAGTATTATAAGAAAGAAAGCAAACAAAATTATGAAGACAATTTGCAAAACTGGACATTACATTTTTGGATTGTATAAAATATTTGTAAAGGTCAGACTATAGGCTAGGGGAGTCAACTTGCAGTAAACAACTTTAACTATTTGCATCAGAAAAGAGACAACACATGGATAATTGGATATTGATCAAGTGTCACTTCTAATCAGAATGACCTGTGAATATTTGTCTTTATTTCTTTTAAGGGCCTTAAATTTTATGTTCAAATGTTATAATACTCAACAAGACACTTGTTTCCTTTTACTTTTTAATTAAAATCATTGAGAGAAAAACTACAGTTCTAGTTATTTATAAATGTAACATTTCAAAAACAATATTACTGAAAATTCAGAGAAAGAAATAATCCATTCATACGACTGATTCTTTTGAGCACTTATATGTAAGTGAAAAGTGAAATAGATCAGTAAGTTTGCCACTAATAGAAAGAAAACTACAATACCTTTGGTGGCAAGTGATTAGATATAATGCATTAGTCCTTCTTAATATGGACTGCAAAGACATACCAGCCAGTTAATGCATTAGTCGTTCTAAAATGCATTAACAATTTAAGCACCAAACTGACATATACTAAAATTAATGCATGAGGCAGGCTTAGCGTAAATCAATAGTTTAGTATGCTTTTGAAGGGTTAGATTCTTAGATAGGGGTTTTGAAACTATATATATTTCACTTGTAATCGTTTCTTTTTGGTTGAATTCCTTAATGAAATTGTTATTCAAGTTTATTTCAAAAACGGTGGACTTTGGATAGGTGGGGAAGAAAGATGATCCATACTCCATACAAGTTGAAAACAGATATGATGTCATGATCATAAAGCATAAAGGTTTCTAGTAACAACGTTAGTGTTGGACCTTTTTCTTCAGTACTGACATATTTTTTTATGTTATTACGTTTTGGAATCCTTTTTAAAATAAATATAATATTTTCTTTAAGAGATTACTTGTAATTCAAAACAATATGCATACTATTCTATCTTAATCATTAGGAAAACCCAGCAGGTTTTAATCCTAAGTTTTTATGCATGTCTTGAGAGTTGTAAAATTTTTTCAACAATCAAAAATGAGTTTAGGCGATTGGTTTAAGACATTAATTTTGTATTTGTTCTTATGTTTAACTGACTGGACAAACTTTTAGTTCGCAATTCATCAAACACATGGTAAGCATACCAACCCAACAAGTATAGTTTAATTTTATTTATTATGATATATGATCAAATCTAAAAAGTATTAGTAGGGATAGGTTGCTTGTTTACCTCGTTGCAGGATCAACCAATCTAAGCAGAGAATTATTAAACACAGCTTTTTCTCCTTTATATAGTCAATAGCTAAATCATCTCCCAAACTTTTTAACAGCTCCAAATTTCTGGTGCTTGAAGTGGCAAAAACTCTTGAAGCCTCACAAAGAGCAAACAAAGCAAGCAACGGCGCCGAAAGTAACAAAACACTTCGATTTCAGCTTGATCTATCAAATTCATTAGGATCAAGCAAGCAAACAGCAAAAGTAATAACATAGAGAGAGAATTACAGACTTCTGAATATTCAAATCAAAATAAAAAAATAAAGGGATAAAGACCTACTGGTGGCGACGATATTAGGCGTCTACGTGCAAGAATGGTAGCGGTACAAGCAGCAAAGGTGTGGTGTTGTGACGAGCAGCAACAGTGGCTGAAAGACCTTGGTGATGTAGATCTAAGACAAACAAACGATAACAGTGATGCAGATCTGAAGCAGATCGAATGAAAACGAGGTCCTAGGAATAGGATGATGGACGGTGGCTATCGGCGATGGCAACGGTTACGGCGGTGGGGATCGGCGATTATGGACGGCGAC
>NC_029791.2:102406171-102414468 GCF_000816755.2 Arachis ipaensis
AATTTAAAAAAAAAATAAAATTAGAAGAAAAAAATGATAATTTTCTAGCAATAGTAATAATGGCTACTATAACATATATTAATAATGGCAAATATATAATTTCCGCAAAAACATAACTTAAGGAATTAGTAATTATTGTGTTATTGCCACTAAACTTTTGTCGCTAAATCACATTTTTCTTGTAGTGTGTATGCATATATACATATATATAATCATGACACATGTTTTCTTTTATTTATTAACCATGACACCAAATACACTTTAATACCACAAATCCTTATTTATTATCAATCAGCCTCTAATAACCTTTTCTTTTCATTCATCACCAAATGAATTTGAGGAAAAAAGAAAGAAAGGGACCGAGAAAGAAAAGAGAGAACCGTGACCTTCCCATGAGTTTTTGACTTCAATTTCTTGTGATCCGTAACTCTAATAAAAAATCTAATACGATTAAAGTGTTCGTATTTTTCTCTTCTACACGTTGACATCACTTTTGTTCGATAGAAATTGACAGTAACGTAGCTTTCCCTCCCCTTGAATTCGGCCAATTAGAGTTCTAAGAGGCATAGATGATTTCTAATGTCTTCTTCTTCAGCAGCTTGGTTAAAAAACTTCTCCAGAGTTTCCGTTATTTTGATTTCATACGGAGGTACGGTTTTCGTAAATTTTCGTTGATTATATTTATATTTGATAAGTGAATTGATATTGTAATTGATTATTGATTGAATTTGCTTGAGATTATGTTGAATTTTTATGAAACTTTGATAATTGGTGATTGATGATGGTTTGGCCAGGGAGAAGCAGCCTAAACCATGATGCATTGAAGAAATTTAGGCTGTTGCAATGTTGAAAATTAAGTAAAATTTGATGAGGTTTAAGTGGCTAATTGATTGTATAAAACTTACGGCAAATCAGTAACCGTAAAACTCAAAAATGGATTAAGATTTAAATGTATATTTTGAAAAGAAAATAAGAAGGGTTTCGGTTCTTTGTGAAGAGAAGAAACAACCATGAAGAATTATTTTTGGGGGATATAAATGTATTTTTATGAAAAGATTAAATTTAATATTATAATTATATAAGTTTTTTCAGGTAATTTGGGTATGAAGAATAAAACAGAGAGTAGTAAACAGAGTAATCTTAAAAGTTTCAGAGAACACCGACTTAATTAAAGAATCTTATGATTCTCTTACCATAAAATACTTAGTGGATGGTGAGAGAACAATATGAAGATAGTTTGAATTATTAAGGATAAATAAGTAAAAGACTAAAGAGAGAGAAGATAAATCGGCACGTGTGATTATGGGAAGGTCACAAGAGGGTGACGATAGTATGGTTATGGTGCCGAAGGATAAATGTTAACAAGCCGTGAGCTTTGTACGTGGATAATTGTGTGGGACAACCGTAAATATGGAATGGCTTCTAGGAGAAGGGATTACATGCTTTAGTTGGAGAATCAGCGCCTGTAAGTACTTGCAGAGGTCATGTTCGACATACTTTCGCTGGAGAATCAGCGCCTGCAAGAAGTAGAAACTTGCAGAGTTTATGTCGTTGGAATGCCTTATCTGACTTGCGAGTCGAATTGCATTGGGTGCGGGTCGAAACTGACAAATGAGCTCATTACCTGTATTAGGGATAGACATACATCATTATTGTTTGTGCATATTTCCTGTGAACTTTATTTTCTGTGATTGTGTATGTGCTGTGCTTGATTTTCTATGTTCTTTAATGATTATATTTGTTGTGTTTATTGGTTGTTGCTATTAACTGGGTATAGTATTAAACGGACTTAGCTAACTACCCCGACCCTACTAAGAACTCCCTAGTTCTTACCCCCTATCTCCACTCCTTTCAGTTATAGGTGCGAGGCTTATTGCGAAGCTACAGGAGTATAGAAGAATATGTTTACAAGTTGAGTTGTTGTTAGAATTTATTTTTTTTCCTCGCATTGTTAGTTGAAGTTTTATTCAAAAGGGTAGGTTTTGTAGTTGGTTTTGTATGTAATATTACAATGTATTATTAATATTAAGTATGTGAATATGTGATATTTGTTCTAATGGAGAAGTTTTAACTTTTTAGAAAAATTGTTGGTAGATTATTGCGTAAAGGCTGAATATTAAATAGATAATAAAGGAATTAGGTTAGTAACGCCTTACTTTTGGTACAATCATGATGTGCTGGAAGTTGGGTCGTTATAATATGGTATCAGAGCAGTTCGTTCCTGTTAGAGCCTTGGAAATGGACTGACTATGCTTCACTGTATACTCTTAGTGTCTGTCATGCAGTAGGACTTGTCCTAATGACAAGAGTTTGAGTTTCACATGCATGATTGTCTATTGATTAATGCTGTTAGTCAACCGTTGCATCCCTCATGATATTATGTCTGACCAGCTTAATACTGATGATTTGTGTACATAGAAACACTAACAAGTTATCATAGACAAAATAGAAATGATAGGTAATGCAAATCTCGAGGTTTGAGAGACGTTAGAAGTTACTTATGGGGGTTTACTCCATTTCGAAATATAATCTTTGTTCATATCGCGTAATTTAGTGCACCATTTTTCTCTTTTATTATTTGCATTGAAGTTTATTATTTCAAATTTCTCTTTTGGAATATGATTTGAATATATTTCAACCATTACTTATCACTCTTGCATATCTCTGCTCGATTGTAATCCTAACTATTCCCTTGATACATTTGAGACATTCATCCTTGATAATGTTCATATTCCTCTTTCTGAACCATGTGTTCTTTGATTTGGCTTTGAACTTGTTTTCGCATAACAATGATTCTTAAGTCTTTGAAAATATTAAATGTTATTTCTTGATTAGTTTGCATCAAAACATGTACTCTTACCGTGCCACATGATAGGCGTACTGTTTATTCATTTATTTTTATCTCTTCCATCCCTTGTTTCAATTCTTTTTGAAACCGGATTTGACTATCCATCTTTATCATTATTTCTACACTTCTTCATAAACTCTGTACCCTTTGATCTGACCTTGAATTTGTTCGGATGTAACACATAATCCTTAATTCTTAAGCAATTTGAAACCTTGAGAGTTATGATTCGTAGCAAGCTAATTATGCGATTTGATCCTCCTACTTCGCGTTCTGCAACTTTTGCGCATCCTGCTTAGATTACAAATCTTGACTTTGTGTTCCTCTACATGAATGATATAATCCCTCCATAAAAACTTCGAACTTGTTTTGATACGATAAATCATTTCTAGTACTTTTCTTCGGAAGTTCTTATTTTGAAATCTTCTTTAAAGAGAGTTTTGTTTTGATTCTTTTTCTATCTAATCCTGTCTGTGACCATTCTTTAAAATTTGGATACTACCGCCTCTGATCTTATATGTACTTTTCTATAAGAAATAAATACTTTCTTTATGTAGCTAAAACATACTTGTTTCTAAAAGTACTACCTATTCTTTTATTAACTTTACAGGAACACTTTACATTAAAATTTTTTCTTTGAACATAACTTAGTTTTCTTTCAACAATTAATTCAACCTCTACATATATTCTTACTTGATTGTAATCTTAACTGTCAATTCAATTCGTTTAGAATATCCATCTATATCATTATTTACAACCTCGTCATGAAATTATGTACTCTTGATTTAATCTTGGATTTGTTTGGCACTACAAATGAATTTTAAATCTCTGAAAATTTTACCAATGGTTTTAGTTGCCCTCACTTGTGAACTTGTATTTGAAACTTAACCCAAACTTTATTGCATAGTATAGCTATTATGTCCTTCATGGCTATAGCTATGCGAAATATGGTTGCTATGAGAAATAGACTGTTCTCTTCATCTAAGATGGGCTAAAGGAAATAGATCGCTTGCAGATGGATCCTTTTTGAACTTTTGTCCTTTGCATTGCTTATATTCTTCTTCAAGTATCTTGTACCCTTTGATCTTGAGCTAGATTTGAGACAATAATCAATCTTTAATTCTTCAAAAACATTGTCATTGACTTTGGTTATCTATATTTGTGAACCATGTAATTCAGCTTGAATTTGCTTCGACTTATTCTGTTACCTTTTCTTTTATTAAACCTATCCAAGTTCCTTTTCTGAGATTTCTCCTTAGGGTACAATTTAACTCTCTTTCTAACGGATTTTGTATTTTGTGCACTCCTGTTTGATTTTGATTCTACTCATCTTTTCGAATTCTTGTAACTATTATCCGTGATGTTCAACCATTTTCTTTCTGAATTTTAGATTTTTTTTTTGTTCAAACTTAAACTTATTTGTTAAAATTATATGTCCTCAAATTCTAAGTTTAATTTGCATTAAACCTATCATACAACTTCTACACCACACTACACTTTTTCAATCATTTTCACACGATATTATTTTTCTCATGTTTAAAAACTAAACATGTCAAATCTTTTTATTTTTCTTTAACATATTTGAAAGAAAAGTTAGTATGAATCTTTTTCATCTTATATCAATTTTTGAAGATGAAAATTTTTGTAAAGTAGATAAATTATAATAACCTGTATTTTTAAAACTTCTATTATAAATTATTTATGACCTATTTTATTATTAAATTAAACTATTTATTTAAAAATTATTTTATTAGGTATAATCAATTTAATTTTATAATTATTGAAATATATATATAAATCGTAAAAATTATCTCTGAAAGTAATAAAGGAAATAGTAGGAACATTATATAATAAACGTATATAATTTCTAAATATTATAATAATAAAAGGTATATAATTCTTTTCATTCTAAATAAAGTATATATTTAGTATTGTAATACTATACGATTGTGGTTCTTATAGAAAGAAAAAAAAATGTGGTTTGTATGCATATATACATATATATAATTATGACACATGTTTTTTTTTCATTTATTAACTATGACACTTAATACACTTTAATACCACAAATCCTTATTTATTATCAATGAGTCTCTAATCATCTTCTTTTCTTTTCTTTTCATTCATCACCGAATGAATTTGAAAAAAAAGAAAGGAACGAGAAAGAAAAGAGAGAACCGTGACCCTCCCATGAATTTTTGGCTTATTTTTTATGATTCATAATTCTAATAAAAAATCTAATATAATTAAAGTGTCTTAAAGTGTCTGTATTTTTTTTTCTACATATTGGCATCATTTTTATTCGATAAAAATTGACGGTAACGTAGTTCTCCTTTTTTGTTAAGTTTGGCCAATTGAATTCTAGGAGACATAGACGATTTCTGACGTCTTCTTCTTTAGCAACTCGATCAAAAAACTTTTCCAAAATTTTTATTGTTTTAATTTCGTACGGAAAGAGTTTCGATAAATTTTTACCGATTAAATTTATATTTGATAAATAAAATTGATATTGTAATGGATTATTGATTGAATTTGCTTGAGATTATATTGAATTTTTGTGAAATTTTGATAATTGGTGATTGATGATAGTTCGACCAAAGAGGAGCAGCCCAAACCATGATGCATTGACGAAATTTGGGTTGTTTCAATGTTGAAAATTAAATAAAATTTGATGAAGTTTAAGTGGCTAAGTGATTATATAAAAGTTACGTCAAATCGGTAATCGTAAAATTCAAAAACGGATTAAGATTTAAATGTATATTTTAAAAAGAAAATAAAAAAGGTTTCAATTTCTTGTAAACTGAAGAAACAGCCATGATGAATTATTTTTGGGATATATAATATAAATTTAATTTTATGAAAAGATTGAGTTTAATATTATAATTATATAAATTTTTCGTTTATAAGAATATTATTATATGTATTATGAAGAATAAAACAGAGAGTAGTAAATAGAGTAATCTTAAAAGTTTTAGAGAATATCGATTTAATTAAAAAATCTTATGATTCTCTTACCATAAAATACTTAGTGGATGGTAAGAGAACAGTGTGAAGATAGTTTGAACTATTAAGGATAAATAAGTAAAAGACTGAAGAGAGAGAGAAGATAAATCGGCACGTGTGCTTATGGAAAGACCACGAGAGGATGACGATAGTATGGTTATGGTGTCGAAGAATAAATGTTAACAAGCCGTGGGCTTTGTATGTGGATAATTATGCGGGGGACGCCCATAAATATGGAATGGCTTTCAGAGGAAGGGGTCAAATGCTTCAACTGGAGAATCTTTGCCTGCAAGTACTTGTAGAGGTTATGTTCGACATACTTCAGCTGGAGAATCAGCGCCTGCAACAAGTAGAAACTTGCAGAGGTCATGTCGCTGGAATGCCTTATCTGACTTGCGAGTCGAATTGCGTCAGTGCGGGTCGAAATCGACAAATGAGCTCATTACCTGCACTAGGGATAGACATGCATCATAATTGTTTGCGCATATTTCCTGTCAACTTTGTTTTCTGTGATTGTGTATGTGCAGTGCTTGATTTTCTATGTCCTTTAATGATTATGTTTGTTGTGTTTATTGGTTGTTGCTATTGACTGGGTATAGTATTAAAACGAACTTAAATAACTACGCCGGCTCTACTAAAAACTCCCCAGTTCTTACCTCCTATCTCCACCTTTTTCAGTTACAGGTGCGAAGGCTTATTGCGAAGCTGCAGGTAGGGGTGGCAAACGGGACTAAACTCGCCGGACTGGCCCGTGTAACCCGCCAAAAAAAGCGGATTGGGCTGAAAAATTGGGACCGCCAAATAGCAAAAGCCCACCTAACCCGCACCGCTTAAAACGCGGGCTTTGGCGGGGCGGGGCGGGCTTTCCCGCCGAGCTTAGTATTTTTTTGGTATGGGGTATTTTTACAATATTTTTGCCAAAACTCAATTTCCTCCAACCCAACTTACAAGAGAATGAAGATGAAAATTGAGTGTTTTAGATTATGTTTATTTTGTTTTAGAGACAATATTTATAATTATGTTTTGGATTATGTTTAGTTTGCTTTGGGAATAATATTTATAATTATATTTTGGATGAAAACTCGGTTTATAATTATGTTTATTAGATATTTATAATTACAAAGACTTTAATGTTTGTGAATATAAAAATTATAATTTGTTTATACTTTTAGAAATTATAATAGTTAAAAGTAAAAAACAGAAGAAATTTTTTTTGTCTTTATATATATTATTTAATAGTTAAAAGTAAAAAAAAAAAAGAGGATATTTGGCGGGCTTAGCCCGCCGGCCCGCCAGCCCGCCATTAGGCGGGGCGGGCTAGGATTTTGGGACCGCCTCACTAGGCGGGGCGGGACGGGGCGGGCCAGCCTACCAAAAGGCGGGCTTCTGGTGAGGTGGGACGGGACGGGGCGGGGCGAACTTCCCTACTTGCCACCCCCTAGCTACAGGAGTATAAAAGAATATGTTTGCAAGTTGAGTTGTTATTAGAATTTATTTTTTTCCCTCGCGTTGTTAGTTGAAGTTTTGTTCAGAATAGTAGGTTTTATAGTTGGTTTTGTATGTAATATTACAATGTATTATTAATATTAAGTATGTAAATCTATGATATTTGTTCTTGACGGAGAAGTTTTAACTTTTTTGAAAAATTGTCGGCAAATTATTGCGTAAAGGCTCAATATTAAATAGATAATAAAGGAATTTGGTTAGTAACAATTTACTTTTAGTACGATCATGATGTGCTGAAAGTTAAGTCGTTACAAAAACGATACATTATTTTTAGAAAAATTACCAAATCAAGTAAAATAAAAGTAACTTTTAATGGAATGAATTACTTACTAATTCAATATTGTTACCCATTATAAAATACTTTTAGAATGACAAGTAGATAAACTTTCAGAAAAAGAAAAAAATGAGTATGTTACATCTATATAATAGAGTATAAATGATACATTTTTGTTTATAAAATATCAAATTATTTTTTAATCATATCTAAGTAAATTGTACTTAATTACATTATTTTCATTCTAAACAAATTAATCTTTTATAATTTTACTCTTAAAGATTTTATTCATCATGAAATGTTTGAATAACCAGGACATAAACTTAACATAAGCTTGAAAAAAAGAGCATAATACATATACAACAAAGTATAAATTATACTTTTTGTCTCTAATGTACCGAAATTCTTTAATCATTTATCATTTAATTTAGTTAAACTTTATTTTTAATTTTAAAATAAATTTTAATTTTATCCTTCAATAATATCAATTTTTTTATGATAAATAATTATTCAATTATTTTTTTAATTGCATCTAAATAAATTATTTTTAATCACATTATTACTTTCATTCTAAATAAATATATTTTTTAATTTTATTCTTAATTGCATTACTTTTATTCTAAGTAAATTTATTTTTTATTAAAAATAAAATAAAAATAAATTAAATAA
>NC_029791.2:102415737-102418404 GCF_000816755.2 Arachis ipaensis
TTATTGTATATATTCATGCTCTTTATTGTATATACGAGTAAAAATCTTGAATAATTCATTGTATATACGGAGTAAAAATTTTGAATTTGTAATGCAATTCTTTTGTTAAAAATTATTATCATTTTACTTGATTTGGTAATTCTTCCATTTAGAGTAATGTATCATTTTTGTCTCTAACATTTTCGTCTGATTTAAGTTCCTAAAGTTTCAAATCGTCTCGATTTTGTTCTATCGTCAATTATTCTGTTAATAGGTCACTAACGGTAGGACAACAACATTAAGACGATTTTGAAACATTATTAAAAATTTAAATAAAACGATTTAAACGTTAAAAACAACTTTAAGACTTACCCAAATATTAAGGACAAAAATAATACTTTACTAAAAAAAGAACAAAACGAACAAACTTGGGTTGGTTGAGTGGTCAGCTCACTCGTCCGCTTAAGCAAGTGTCGGAAGTTCGAATCTCGTCTTGTGCATGCAGTAACCCATTGGCCAGCAACAGACTCTTAAATGGAGCTCCGATCCGCGACGGATTAGTTCGGAATACCGTGGTCAACAAAAAAAAAAAAAGAGAAAAACGGTTTTTTCCCACACAAAATGTGCCATATATGTTTCGTTTATAACCTGCTCTCTTTTGATGGAGTATAAATAAAAGGGTCCTTGTTTTCTTCATTGTTCAGCACATATGTACTCTTACCAAAGAAAGTTGTACTTGTTCATGCTCTTTTCGTTTCTTTAGTTATCTATCTACAAGCATCCGCCATGGCTCTCTCTAAGCTTTTACCTGTTTCCCTTATTCTCTCTTTTCTCCTTCTCCAGCACCTTATTGAAGACAATCAATTGGTAATAACCATATATGGATGCTATGTTATTTCTCATCAATTATTAGCATTTCGTTCTATTTATATATGTATAACCCTTTTTTTTTTTTGTGTTAAAAATTTGTGTAATACATATAGGTATCTTCAGAGGGACTACATGGTTCTCTTACCGTTGAGAGGATAGGTACAAATTGACAGTATAATTGAAATTTCGACCTATCCATGATATTTTGATTGAATGAATGAATTAATTTCAGATTGCAATGAAGCATGTGACGTAAGATGCAGCAAAACATCACGGCCGGACCTATGCAAGAGAGCATGCGGAACATGCTGCCAACGATGCAACTGCGTTCCACCGGGCTATTCCGGCAACCAACGAGCGTGTCCTTGTTATTACAACCAAATCACCCATGGTGGCAGACGCAAGTGCCCTTAATCACATCAACAACTTACTTACAATTCTATATCTGTATCACATTAGATATATAGGTTATTTCATAATTGAGATTATATTTATTTTGTTTGATATATAATATGCCAGATACAAGGAGAATGATAAATTCATAAATATTTAAATAAAAACTTAGCATATTGTACTAGTTGATATGAATATCCACGACAATAATATATAATATATGCTATATATTTAATATTTCTTGAAATCAACCGTTTCCTAGATTGTATTGTTGTTTTTTCTTTGGGTCTGAGGAAAATACTAGATCAGAGGGCCAACACTACATTCAGCTTAAAAAAGGAGTTAGTAGTTAGTTTTGATTTAGATGTAAAGTAAAAATAAGGAAGAAGTGTTGGAATGAATTAATTTTGTTAATGAGTGATGGTAGAAGGTAGATTGTGATAGGATCAGGTGCAAGTTATTATTGTGATAGGAACATGCTGTGATCGTTGCAATTGTGTGCCTTCTGGGACTAGCAGTAACAATTCCCATGTTATGCCAACACCAATATCCTTGATTACCACTTCATTTTTATTTTTATCAGCCTGTGAAAAATTTTAATAGTGAATTTTATCATAAGAATTGAATTTCAGTTAGAATTAAATTGAATTAGAATTTAGAATAAATTAGTAAAATTATAGAATTGAATTATTATAGTGTTTGAAATATTTATCAAATAAATTAAAATTTTATAATAGACAACTTTATCTTTTATTAATATAACATTATATTTAAATAATAATTGTTATTAATTAAAAAAATTAAATGGTTCTTCATGATTGATTCCAATGACAAACTAACAATAAAAAATAAACATGAACTATCAAGAACCAACTTCTTATGTGATCTAATGACATAGCAAGTAAAAAAAATTAGTTATTAACAGTAAATTATAATAACTAATTCATGTTATTAAAATAAAACAAAATTATGTCATTTTTTGTTAGTGTCATGATTGATACAACTTTACTTAAAATGTTCAGATATATTGACAAATATTTGGTATCATTAATCTAAGTTAAACACATAAAATCTATACGTGTGAATAATTTTTTTGATCTACATAGTAGATCTTTTAAAAAAAATAAGTATATATTATACAAAATGAGTTGAAGGAAAGAGAAGAGAAGGAAATGAAGGTGATGAGAGAAGAGAGAATGTGTGTTGAAAGATGGGAGGCGTTAAAAAAAAATAAATGAGAAAAATTAATAAGAACTAATTAAATGATAAACATATTTTAGACATTTTAAGTTTTAAATGAAATTTAAATGGAATGAAATTTTAAATTGGATACATTTGAGTTGGAATTGATTTTAAAAAAAATAATGAAATTGAATTGAATTTCATCTAAATTATTTTAATTATTATTTTTGTTTCAAACACCGA
>NC_029791.2:102418434-102420266 GCF_000816755.2 Arachis ipaensis
ATCGTTATCAATTAAGAATAGGGAGACCTTTTTGTTACCTATGTAATCATTTCCATTTGAGTAAAATACTAAAGATTTGTGCGACTTCCCAATCAGATTGCAAGTGTATTCTCGTATTTACGTTTGTAAACTGAAAAGGCAGTTGAGAAACGCATGACATGGGATGAACCAGGAATTTTTGTTTGACAAGACAGTAGTACTAATGCTATTTGGCGAGGAACAAAGTTGCTGCCTTTAATGCAACTTATGCAACGCTATTTTAACTTAGAATGATAATCTTTTTTTTCAACTAATAACTAACTTTTTTTAATTATTTTTATTTATCTTAAATTTTATATTTTAAATAATAAAAATTTAATTATAAATTTTAAAATAAATTATAAATTTAAATTTTCAAATTAATTAATATTAACCAATTAAAAATTAATTTTTTATATTTATATTTTAACAAAATATAACTTTTTTTAATTTACTACTAAATTGTTACGCTTTTAGAGTTGAAAACTCTTTCAGTCTTTCGTGTTATTATTTTATGAGTTATGCTACGTGTATACTAAAATCAGCCACCAAAATTAATTATTAGTATAAAATACATGTTGAAATATAAATACACATTAAAAATAAATTAAACCATACATATATTTATACATAAATACATTGGTAGCTGATTTTAGTGACTAATTTTAGTGTACAAATAACATTTTTGTTATTTTATTTGTTTGCATTCTTCTTTTTATTTTATTTTTTTAAATGTGGCCCGAGTTGGTTAACCCAACCCGCACTAAGACCCGACCCAAAACTCACACAACAAATACTCTTAATTCTATCCACCCTAACTAACTCCGATACTCCTCATTTTCTCCCCTGTACTATGATGACAATTTGAAAGTAGGGCACAGATTCGGTATGCTTAACATATTTGCACATCGAAATGTTAAAAAGTTATTTGGTACACCCGTTAATCAGGCAACGCAAAATAAAAATATTTATTTTAGTGGAGTCTTTTTTGCAATTACTTAAAAAATAGAGGAGTTATTTATTAATTTTTTAAATGAATATATTTAGTTTAGTTGTTAAAATTAGTTGGACCATTAGTTTATTATTACCGCCTCTCCTTCCTCCTCCTGGTTCTCTTCCTCTCCTTCCTCCACCGTTGCAAGCCTCCTCTTCTATTATCTCCACCGCCAACAACGACTCAAACCTTTCCTCTACCTCTCCTACTGGCTCCTTCGTTGCCTACCAACTCCTTCTCCTCCCCACTCAGACATGGTGGCTTTGGTTTCGTGTTAACAACCTTCTGCCCCGAAGGGCTAGTATTCCTCGAGCTGGCGCAACCGATAGGACTAGTATTCCTTGATCCACCACCACACCTTGGAGGGGAAGCTTGCTGATAACATCTCCTATCTCTATAAGAAAAACCTCCATTTTCTACTAATTGACTAATACTCATCAGAACCTGCTTCAGAAGAATGCTCAATACAATCCATATTATACAATTTCTTAAAATCTCTAAAAATTTCAATACCCCCAAATCAAACAAGATTCCAGATTCAAATTACTGTTCCAGCATCACAACGACCAAAATATAGTTTCAATTTCAAATCACTGCTAATCCCAGAGTTCAAAATTTCAAAACAATCCTAGCGATAACCATGAAATGCTTTGCGTGATTTAACTCTTCGACGAACATCGCCGAAAAAGGGAGAATGTGGTGGGCCATCACAATGGGAACCAGCCAAAGTGCCTCCCACCCTTCCTGTAGTAAATGAGCAGATTCTATTTGTTATATATTTTATTAACTATAGTAACATGCTTTGAAAACTTAGTTTTTT
>NC_029791.2:102420377-102431479 GCF_000816755.2 Arachis ipaensis
AAGATGTTGCAAAAAAATAATATTTTTATTAATTAAGATGTTATTAATTATAATAGAAGATGTCATCGGTTCACATAACATTTTACTATTATAGCTAATAAAATTATCTTTTATATCATTTTACCATAATTAATAAAATTAATGTAACAAAATCACTAATTATATATGATCCATTGGCTATAATTCGGCTCAAATAAAACTATAAATCGGAATATGTTTAAAACTAAATAACCACGTGCTACATCAGAGTACGTGGAGTACTTGTTCTGCTCTTTTAATCAAATAACTACGTGCCAACTCAAATTGGCGAAGGAATCTCACCGCAAATCTCTCTGAATAAGGTCACTAAACACAATTACGAGATAATTAGCTAAAGTTTCGCAAAGCAGTTTGGAAAATATTTATAACGGATTTGGATCCTCTAAATTTTGAATATCACTTTAGAGAGTAAAGTTTAATCTCTCGCCATTTATTTCATAGGTGGGACCAAGAGAAAATATGAGAGAGAAGCCATTCAAGGATGAGTGATCAAACTTTACTCTGTAAAACGAAATTCAAAATTTAGAGGATCCAAATCCATTTATAACCGCCCCAAACACAAGAACTTTATAAATACAAGTGACTCACTAGGTCACAGGTACGTTATTCATTCCGAATAACTTCATCTTTATCTTTTACTCTTACAAAGTTGAGCGTTGGAGTGCCTTTGCAGGTGCCCACCGCCGCCGTTCTTGGAAGAGCCGACGTATATGTCACCCAATCTAAGGAGAGACGAGATCAAGCATTGAGCTGGACGAACTATACCTTGGAGTCAGCTACTCACACAAGAACATTTGCCGTATATCTAACCCACCATCTTTTCTGCATGATTTTTACCTTCTTTTACAGGATGTAATTAATGGCAGAAGAGCAAAATCCTGCAATGCATTATAAATTCCAAATTTTTTTTAACATTATTTAGCGATATGCAGTTTTAGTTACATGCTACACATTTTTTGTTTTCATATTTACATAAAAAATGTTGGTTTCCTAAGATTATATAACTATTTGACCAAACAGCAAAATTAATTTCATTATCTTTGATCAAGAATAAAATTCCATAGGATCTAAACAATTTGAACATGAATAATTTCGTACTTTCAAGATGTTAGTTCAAAAAGACTTATCATCTATTCTACTCTCTTAGTAACAGGGAATCTTTCAAACTCATCTGGAATTCATATATTATTTGTGAATACAAGTTCTGTCTTATTTTTTATTTTTATTTCGCATTGCTTTACGGCCTTTCTTCTATTCACCATATTTATTCTTATACTAATTGTTCCTGTGTAAGTGGCCGACTCCAAGGTATAACTCATTTTTCTAATGCTCAGACTCACTTTTCCTTGGATAAGAAAGATGATACGCCAGTTTTCTCCAAGAACGGCGGTGGACACCTGCAAAGGCACTCTAACACTCAAGTTAGTAAGAGTAGAAGATAAATGTCAAATTACTCCGTGACTAACATACCTCTTTCATGCCAGGAGTGGATGTATTTATTAGTGGGTATAATATTGTGGAGTTGTTATTTCGTGGGTCTAATTATGTGATAACTGCTCTTTAGTGAGCTTGTTTAGAGAGATTTGCGGAGAGATTCCTGTGCCCATCTGGGTTGGCAGATAGTTATTTGATTTTATAGGATAAATCCGTTAGGAGAGCAAAACACGTACTCTCCACGTACTCCTGATATAATACGTGTGTATTTAGTTTTAATCAGATTTCGATTTAGAGTTTTACCTGAGCCGAATTATAGCCAACGGACGGATCATAGCCCCCAAGCTTGACCTGTGAAAGTTTTCAATTAAACAGGTTGAGCTTCTGACCTATAAATCGGAATTGTGATTATGGCAGCCCCCAAGCTCAACTTGTTAGATTGAAAAGAGAGAAAAAATAAAAAAAATTGGTAGTAAAAAAGTTATATTGAAAGATTTTGAACCATCGAACAGATGAAATAGATAAACAAATAAATAAAGATGAATAAAAAAGATTAGAAAGTGAGATAGTTATGGCTATTCAATGAGTGGTAGCCCCAAAACTTAGTCAGTTAGTCAATGTTTATTCAAAACCAATTGAATGGTAAGAGTTGTTCGATCAATATAATTGTATGGGGGAAACTTTTCTGCTTGAGAACAATTTTTCATGGATGGCATATAGTATTTGATTGACGCGAACTGAAAAGTTCAAAAATATGTATTCGTTGACCGAATCGATTGTATAATCCGAGGATGTAGTGATCAATTGTCTTGAGAATTTTTCTAACCCACAGTAACTTATTGACGAATTTCTTGCCCAAAGCAATTAATTATTGAATATTGAGTAAATAATAAAGATTTGTAAGATAAATAAAATGGATTGAAAGTAAACATGCATAAATTATTGTAAAATAGAAAAATAAATTGAGATAATTGCTAATTGAGTTTGTTTTTTGATTGGTAAAAAGTCATTTTTTTCGGATTGATTAATAGCCAATTTTGTTTTCCGATGGATTGATTGATTGATTTTGATATATGAAATGATAAGATACATACATAATGTGAAACAATTCAAACATATAGAGTAGTAGATACCTCGTAAGAAGCTATGATGTATTGAAAGTTGACATAAAAGATTTATATGAGCAAATTAGATTATACATATACATAATTTTACCGTAGTAAAAATGTCAACCGCGACTTATAGGTAAGGTTCATAAGTTATAACTCTCTGGGTTGCTGGAAGAGGAGATGAAATTTGTTCATGAGTCGAGGTCTACAAAAAAAATAACAAATAGAAAAAAATATAAGACAACATTACAGTTAGGCCTTTATTTTTGTAGATTTGGATTAAATAAGTCCCAATTCATGACACTATGAATGATAATGACAATTTCATCTACCAGAAATGTGGCTAAGTTTAATGACAAAGTAATATACAATAGTAGTAAAATTTTGTTGAATCAATCATATAACATTTTTTTTTTTGCATAATTCATCAATAAGAATAATAACTAGTTATGTATTATGCTACTTTGCTAAAAATCAATGAAAAAGTGTCATTATCATTGTAAATTGCTTAAATTTTTTTTTGTCGGCAACATAAGAAGAAAAAAGAGGAATTCGGCATAATAATAAATATTATTATTAGAGCAAAGCAATATAAAATAAAAAATAAAGTGAATACTCATTCACGAGCAATACGTGAATTTAAAATGAACATAAAAAAGATTCACTATCACTAAAAGGATAGAATAAATGATAAGTTTGTAAAAATTTATTCAAAAATATTATAAAAGATTGTTAAATTTGGTTAAAAAAACTTGAATATAATTCCGACTTTATGAACTTCGGTGGAGCAGAAATTTGTTTATTCGGCCCCTTTCTTGTTTTTTTCGTTTTTGTTCCCGTTGGTCCTATCAGTCAGAAGATCAGCCATTTTCTTTGCCTCCACATGGAAAATGATGTTCATTGCCACCAGTTCATCATGAGTAAGTAGGAAAACAACATCATCAGCCATGGACCTGCAAAAATAATAACAAAAGGTTGTCGTGGGGTTATTTAATTTCGGCCCACGGTGGGCGCCAAATGTTCCTACGTGAGTGGCACTCCAACGCTCAAGTTAGTAAGAGTAGAAGATAAATGTCAAATTACTCAGAATGAATAATACATCTTTCATGTCAGGATTGGATGTATTTATAGAATTGTTGTGCTACAGGCGGTTACTTAATGGGTCTAATATTGTGGAGCTGTTACTTAGTGGGTCTAATTATGTGATAACTGCTCTTTAGTGAGCTTGTTTAGAGAGATTTGCGGAGAGATTCCTGTGCCCATCTGGGTTGGCACGTAGTTATTTGATTTTATAGGATAAGTCCGTTACGAGAGCAAAATACGTACTCTCCACGTACTCCTGATATAACACGTGTGTATTTAGTTTTAACCAGATTCCGATTTATAGTTTTACCTGAGTCGAATTATAGCCAACGGACGGATCACTAATTATTTTTTTCCTTCCTATAACAATTTTTAATTAGTTTTCAATAAAGTAACATAAATGCAAAATTACTTATTTTTATTGACACAATGAGATACATTTATTCTCAACTGTTTTTATCTATCGCAAATTTCTATTGCTAGTAGATACTATTCTGTTTTTCAATTGCATTTTGATTGCTCAATACTCTTACGGTCCTATTTGTGTTGTTCCTTCGTTAATTTTAATAATTTGTTTCTTCGGCTTTAGCCAATAAAATATTTGTTTGCATTGTCACATTTAACTTCTTTTCTAAATTGAAACTGTCTTATATATTACCATATCATGAAATGTTGAGGTCAATATAAAAAGACAAATTTAAAGTCAACTCAGAGATAGCAGTGATGACCACACCTTGGAAATAATGACTGTGGTAATAGTCACTCCAAACCCATCTGATCCGTTACCAAAACTAAACCTAACAGCTCAGAATCAGAACTCCGCAAATCCCTCTAACCACACTATCACGAATCCTAACAACCAAAGCACTAAATGAAGACTCCGTCAAAGTAGCAGCAAAAGATATGAATAACAAACCACAAACAACTCAATATATATACTAGTAAGCTACTAGTCTAGAGGTACGCAACACATTCAGTTTTACTCTGAATTACTTTACACTATTTCTTACCTGAGCGTTGGAGTCCCTTTGCAGGTGCCCAACGCCGCCTCCCCAGCAAGTAGACGATGTTCCATCCTTCTGCTCCAAGAAAGGCTGGTCTGAGTTATAGCAAGACGAGCTATACCTCGGAGCGTTCGGATCCACACAGGAACATTTGGCGCTCATTATGAGGCCACAATTTTCTCTAACCCCACAGCCTTTTATTCCACATCTTTTCTATCCTTTTTTGTAGGTCACAGCATATGGTGAATGAACACAGCCATGCTCCCTCTAACACTAACCAGGCTGAACTCCTGGCGATTAATGAAGCCCTCAGAGCCGAAAATAAGAAAATGGCCGAACTCTTACGCCAGTGACAGCACGACCACAGCAAAGGGGGAGAACACAAAAACATGAAAAATAAGGACAACAACGATGAGCATACATCAGAAACCAAACACACTATACCCAATCCCCCAAAAACAACCACCAAAAGAACAAACCCCTTCACAAAGAAAGTTATGAGCTTTGAAATGCCCAAAAACTTCACCCTGCCTTCAACCCTAAAACCCTACCAAGGAATAGGAGATCCAAATGTCCACGTCACTAAATTCTATGCCATGATGTTTATGAACAAAGAATCCGACCCGATCCTATGCCGCATCTTCCCAACCTTTCTGGATGGAGCTGCCCTAATCTGGTTCTCCAACCTCCCTAAGGGTTCCATTTCAAACTTTGATGAGCTGGCCGACCAGTTCGTCAATCACTTCGCCACATCCAAAATATACGTCCACAATTCTGATTACCTGAGCACCATGAAACAAGGGCCAAATGAAAGCCTGAAAGACTACATGACCAGGTTCGCCGAAGCAATCAATGAAATACCCAACCTAAACCCTGAAGTCCATCTCCACGCCTTGAAGAGTGATCTCCGACCAGGAAAATTCCAAGAGTCTATAGTCATAGCAAAACCAAAGACCCCGGCCGAGTTCTGAGAAAAGGCAACAACCCAGATCGAAATTGAAGAATTTCGAGCGTTGCGAAGAGCGGAAAAACCTACCTCAAACAGAGAGGAGGAAAGACAAAACATGCACTCAAGCAGCAGAACGGACCAGAGATCATTTAGACTAATACCCAAGTTCGACAGTTACACCCCCGTTAATATAAAAAGGGAGGACATGATAAAAGACATACTGCACTCAAAACTCATCAAACCCTTAAACAGGGCCGGTACATATCTGGACCAGCGATATGTTGACAAATCCAAGTACTGCGCTTTCCATCAGAAGTATGGCCACACCATAGATGACTGCGTAATAGCAAAAGATGTCCTTGAGAAACTGGCCCACCAGGGACTATTGGACAAGTACATTGACAGCCGCAGACGAAAGCGAAACACAGAGGACCTCGGCCAGCAACCCAAAATAATTGATAATTCCCGAGATAAAGGGAAAAAGGTAGACAATGATATCAATCCACCTTGCAGAATAATAAACTGCATTTCTGGTGGTTTTGCAGGTGGAGGATGCACAAACTCGGCAAGAAAAAGATCATACCGAGCTATGATGACTATGACAGAGTCAACACCATCCCAACCCATCAACAAGGACAAACCAGAAATTTCATTTGTTCCTAAGGATTATAAGGCGGACGATCGAAACCTAGACGACCCCGTCGTCATCACAGCACAGGTCGGAGAGCCACTAGTAAAGAAGATCATGATGGACCCATGGAGCAGCGCGGACGTGCTGTTCTACTCGACATTCCAAAAAATGAAACTGAGCGACAAGATCCTCCAACCCTCATCCGGAGTACTGGTAGGTTTCTCAGGTGAGCGAGTATCCATCCGAGGTTACATCTGGTTACAGACCACTTTTGGAGACTATCCTAACAGCAAAACCTTAGAAATACAATATCTCGTCGTGGATTGCAAAAGTCCCTATAATATCATTCTAGGTAGACCTTCATTAAATGCATTCAATGCTATTGTTTCTACTGTGCATTTGTGTGTCAAGTTTCTCTCGCAGGATAACAAAGTTGTAACTATCCACGGAGACCAGAAGGAGGCCAGGGAGTGCTATAATGCCAGCCTGAAAAATGAACAAGCAAGACAACCCGAACAATAGTATGTCCAAGCAATATATAACTCGGATCAATTACCTGCCCTGGCAGACCTGGATCCCAGAACCAACTATCAAGAACGACCAATGCCAACAGATGACCTCACTAAGATCTAGTTAACAACCGACGAAGAAAAATATACATACCTCGGCAACGCACTAAAAAATGATGAACAAGATCAATTAGCCAAACTGTCAAGATGAGACGTCGATCTGTTCGCATGGACTCTAGCAGACATAGCAGGGATAGATCCCAACGTCATCTGCCACAAGTTAGCCATCAACCCATCAGTCCGGCCTATAGCCCAGAAGAAACGATACCTCGGCACAGACAAGAGGGCAACCTCCCTGGAAGAAACCCAAAAACTACTCAATGCTGGCTTCATCAAAGAGCTCAGATATTCCACTTGGTTAGCCAATGTGGTAATTATAAAAAAGAACAACGGTAAGTGGAGGATGTGTGTGGACTATACAGACCTTAACAAGGCATGTTTAAAGGACGCATACCCCCTCCCATGCATTGATAAACTTATTGACAGTTCCTTTGGTTTTCAATGTTTAAGTTTCATGGATGCCTATTCTGACTATAACCAAATCCTAATGCATGAGGCTGACCAAGATAAAATCACTTTTATTATTGACAATGGCAATTTCTGCTATAAGGTTATGCCGTTTGGACTCAAAAGTGTAGGTGCCACTTACCAAAGACTCATGGACAGAATTTTCATAAATCAAATCAGCCGGAACATAGAGGTATTGAAGCAAACCCCGAAAAATGCCAGGCAATCCTTAACATGAGAAGCCTAAAGACAGTTAAGGAAGTCCAACAACTGACTGGCCGACTTGCAGCGTTGGCCAGGCTTTTGCCCCGTATAGCCCACCGATCACATCATTTTTTCAAAAGTCTAAGGAAGCAAGAACAGTTCCATTGGACCGAAGAATGCTAAACAGCTTTTCCCGAGCTCAAAACCATACTTTCAGCACCTCCAATCCTCCAAACCCCAGAGGCTGGTAAACCACTTTATCTCTATTTATCTATTACTAACCATGCCATCAGTTCTGTTTTGGTAACAGAAACAGGGAAGCAATAACACCCGGTATACTTCGTTAGCAAATCCCTTCAGAACGCTGAGGTCCGATACCCGAAACTAGAAAAACTGGCTCTTGTGACAATAGCCAGACGCCTGCGACATTACTTCCAAAGCCATACCATCGTGGTCAGAACCGAACAAACCTTAAGACAAATACTGACAAAGCCTGAACTAGTAGGAAGATTAATCAAATGGTCGATCGAGTTGTCAGAATATGACATCCAATACCAGTCCAGAGGTGCCATCAAATCACAAGCACTGGCCAACTTCATTACTTATCACCCGGCTGGAAAAATACAGATCCCGACAAAAATGGGTGTAAAAGCAAGGTTTGGGATCCTGGAATCTGTTCTGACATCCAACACCCCGGGAGCCTAAGAATCTTTTTGAAGATGCTCAAGGGCTTACATGCCTAGTTTGGGACCCCGGAGGTTACTGGAATCACAAACACTGGTGGAGATTCCTGGATGAGTTCAAGCACAAGCCACCATAACAAAGGATTCCCCAAATGTCCAACTTAAGGACAATAACTAAAAGTGCTAGGTGGGAGACAACCCACCATGGTATGATCGTTCCTTTTTCATTTTTATTTAGTTTTATTTGATTTTGAATTTTATTTTATTTTGTTATATTGAACCTGGAGTTTTGCATCACATTCATATTAACATTGTATTCTGTATTTTTCAGATTACAAAAAAAAAAAAGAAGCCACGCGACGCGACCGCATCAGCGACGCGTCCGCGTCGCAAGGAGAGGGGAGAAAATAAAAACAAACAGAGAGTCACGCTGGAGCATGGCTGGAGGCATGCCAGTAGCACAAATAGACCCACGCGACCGCGTCGCCGACGCGTCCGCGTCACATGGGAACTTTGGCCTCCCACGCGACCGCGTGCCCTGAAAATCGACGTAATAAGGGTGCTTGGCCGAAAGTTGTGCTGGAGTTGGGTTGGACTCGTGCTGGAAGCCCAAGCCTCCCACGCGAACGCATACCCCACGCGAACGCGTGCCCCACGCGTCCGCGTCATATTGAAGATAAGGCCACCCGCGCGATCGCGTCGACCACGCGACCGCGTCACCCAGGATTTTGGCAATACTAAGTTTTGAACAGAGAGTTGTGCGATCGCGTGTCCCACGCGTCCGCGTCGCCTAACGTTATTTGTGCACCACGCGACCATGTCACCCACGCGACCGCGTCGCCAGCGTCGCACAACCTATCCAGATTAGTGCCAATTTTTCTTATCTTTTCTTCTCCGAATCCTTATTCTTCTTATCTTTTCTTACTTCTTTTTTCTTCCCTTCTTATTTTCTCTCACTTCCATTTTATTTTATTTAATTTATTTGCATACTTTCATTCATTGCATTTTTTTATTTTCCTAAAATTATTATTGGTGTTCAAATATTCTTATTCAACTGTTACATCTTTTCTGGTATTTTCTTGATGCTTAGTGACTTGTTTTATTTTGAATAGGTAATATTATTTATATCAATGCCAATCTTTTATACCGTATTACTTTTACATTGATATGAATTTATATTATCTCTCCTTACCCACACTCTCCCTCATTGTTGCAACATTTTTGCACCATTGGTATGCCATGTGCTTCTATTGTTTTCTCACTTGCATGTTGTAGCTACCATGTAATTGAGACCCTCATTCTTTGGCATTAACCAACCCATGTTTTAAATTGTTTCTTATCTTTATTTCTGGGTTACTGTTCTTCTTTTTTTCTTCTTTCAGGCTGGCCACCAAAGACGGCAAAAAGGAGAAACTTCTAAAAGGGAGACAAACAAGTCCATCTGCA
The DNA here is from genome assembly GCF_000816755.2 of Arachis ipaensis. Taxonomy (NCBI): domain Eukaryota; kingdom Viridiplantae; phylum Streptophyta; class Magnoliopsida; order Fabales; family Fabaceae; genus Arachis; species Arachis ipaensis. The sequence goes on from NC_029791.2 coordinate 102,430,036, forward strand.
CAATCCTTAAAGAAAAGCAACAGTTGAAACAATCCGTCCACCTGCACATCTTAGCATGCACCGAGGACGGTGCAATCTTTAAGTGTGGGGAGGTCGATACTGATCTCCATGGGTTAGCTATTTCTTGACTCAACACCAAATTTTTTATTTTATTTGTTTGATTGTTGCATTTGCATGTTTGATTGCATATTTATTTGATTTTTTTTTTTTGCATATTTTACCACTTGGTTAAAGTAATATTTTCTTTTTCAAGAAACCTTTTAAGAGCATTTCACTAATTTGAAAAAAAAAATTTAATGTTACACTTGTTTGAAGAGATATTATACTGGAACATGGTTTAGAGCTCGAACACATAAAACCTGTGAGATTTTGAGCCTATTTGAATTGGTTGTATTTTATCAACCAAAATTTTGTTTTAGTGTGTATTTTTCTCTCTAAAATTGTGATCTTTGTCTTGCTTAATTCTATATTTCCATTATTTAATGTATGCATGCACTTATATGATTGAGGCCTTTGTTTCACTGAGCTTACATACCCATATGGCCTTACCTTTCATTATCCTTTGTAAACCAATTTGAGCCTATTTTACCCCTTTATTCTTTATTTTAGCTCATCACTAACTCTAAGCGGAAAATAATAATGTCCTTAATTTGAATCCTTGGTTAGCTTAGACTAGTGAGAGTGCTCATGAATTAAGTGTGAGAAAATTGGGTTTGGAAATATTTGGTTTGAGAATTGAGTATGTTAGAATTTTCTAAAAATGTGAAAGAAATGTTTAGGACATGTTCATGCATTCAATAAATTAATCATATGCATTGAGAAAAAAAAAAAATATATATATATATATAAAGAAAAAGAGAAAGAGCAAATAAGTAAAAGGGGACAAAATGCCCCAAAGTAAGTAGTGAAAGCAATGCATATGAGTTGTACTTGAAATTAGAATGCATGAATATGTGGGAAACATGGTTAATGAATGGTTAGATGTTGTATTATGATTACATGGATTGTTTAAGTTAGATGGGAAAAGTTTAAGTTAATTAAGGATTCAGATTTTAGTCCACTTGACCAAATACAATCCTACCTTCACCCTAACCCCATTACAACCCTTAAAAGACCTCTTGATATGTGTATCTGTGCATTAAATTTATGTTGATTGTTAGATGAAGAGCAAGCCTTAGAAAGCAAGGTTAGTAGAGAATTGAGAGATCAAACCTTAAACACCTAAGTGATTAGAGTGTATACACTACCAGTAAGGGTTCGATGCTCAATTCCTTGTTCCCTGCTTTCATAAGCTATTTTCTTCTACAAGTCTATTTGTGCTTCATTTTTATGATTTGAATTAGTGAAATCCAGTTCATATTTATTCTTGAAAGATTTGTTTATTTTTAACCAAGTAGGTAGAAACATCTTAGCATGTAGTTACATTCATAGGTTGCATTGCATA
>NC_029791.2:102431504-102485868 GCF_000816755.2 Arachis ipaensis
AGCAAATCTGGAGACATCGATTTCAATATCGGCAAACTCACGCTTCTCCAGTCCGACCTGTCGAATCGTTAAAGAGGTTGAAGAACGTAAGGAAGGTGAAAACGTACGAAAGAAGGGTAGGAGGTTCGGTAAGGACGGAATATTATAGACTTTTGTGAATTGTGTGTATAGTTCCATAGATTACCATTATTCTCCACGGTTTTAGTTGCGTTGGAAATCTAACGTCCGGGGCTTCGATTTGATATATAATATGTTATAGTTTCCCCGACGCTAGGCAGTGCAACCACGTGATCCATGCGGCCGTGTTGCAGTGACAGAAATCTAGCGTGGCAAAATTCGAAACCAGCGAATTCTGGGCTGTTTCTGACCCAGTTTGCGGCCCAGAAAACACATATTAGAGGCTATAAAGTGGAGGAATGCATCCATTCACAAGAAAGCTCTCATAATTCACTTTTCATGTTTTAGATGTAGTTTTAGAGAGAGAGGCTCTCTCTCTCTCTTAGGATTAGGATTTAGGATTTCTCTTAGTTTTTAAGAGTGACTCTCGATCCAGGTTCAATATTCCTTTTTCTTCATATTTCTCTTTTACTTTCAGATACTCTAATGTTTTTATTTGTATTTGACTTATGTTGCCCAATTGGCTTATGAACTTTTCCATGTTAGCTTTTACTACTTTGAATGTATTTTATCTGAGGTATTCCAGATATTTGTGATTTTAATTTAGCTTTCTACATTCTTGGCTTTGGTTAAGAAATTAGTAACTCAGGATAACTAAGTCCGGACTTCCAATTTCTAATACCTTGCCAAGAGTTTATTTTTATTGTTATTATTTTATTTCCTTTGCCATTTACTATTGTTGCTTCTTATCTTATACATTAATAAAACCCCAAAACATACTTTTTTTCCATAACCAATAATAAGAACATACCTCCCTGCAATTCTTTGAGAAGACGACCCGAGGTTTAAATACTCGGTTATCAATTTTAAAAGGGGTTTGTTACTTGTGACAACCAAAACGTTTGTATGAAAGGACTTTTGAAGGTTTAGAAACTATACTTGCAACGAGGATTTATCCGCAAATTTCTGGACCACGCAAAAGTTCTCTCATCACCGGGTAAGACGCAGTGGTGTTATCCACTTGCTCCGGGTATGAATTGAGAATGAATGGATGAATGAGTGAATAGTAATGATAATGAAAGTGTGTTTCTGTATATGACTCCGGGTAAAATGCAGTGGTATTCTCCACTTGCTCCGGGAAGATTCAAGGCTTCGGGTAAGACGCAAGAGCTGTGTTTTGTTACCGCTTGCTCCGGGCCGAGAATGTAACACTGCCTGGGTAAGAGGCAGGGTGAAGTTGTCCCCTGCTCCGGGTACGTGGGTAAGATACAAGGGTTATGACATTGTCCCACTTTCTCCGTGTTTGGTGTTCTGTCCAATGGTTAGCCACTAGGACAGGCATGCATCATATGCATCTACATGTCTTGTTTGGATTACCTAAGTGATTGCATAACTAAATGCTACTTGATTATCTGCTATATTTGAATCCTATTTGTGAACTCTCTATTTGTAATAATTGTGTTTGTTGCATTTGGTTCCGTTGGTGGTTGGGAGGTTCGGAGGAGTTGGAAAGGGGAGTTTTAGATAGCTCTCTATACCCTTAGCTAGTTGCCTGTTTTATCTTTATGGTTTAGTTATGTTTTAAGCTTTAATTATCTGTTGGAAGTTCTAGAATTGCCTTCGGCTTTTCCAGGACATTATATGTTAGATATGTGGGCACTTTTACCATATTGAGAACCTCTGGTTCTCACCCATTCGGGTTTTGTGATTTTTCAGATGCAGGACAAGCGGCACCTCGCCGAAGCATGCTGGAAGCTTCTGATGTTGCGAAGATCTTTATCTTTTGGGTTTATTTTGGTTATTTGTATTTGCTTAGATATTTATTATCTCCACCTATTATATATGCTATATTAATTCCTCTTAGAGGTGATTTTGGAGATTCAGGTTTTGTAACTCTGTATTTTGGGTTTTCCTATATATCCATATATGTATAACTATGTGCTTGGACCGGTTTATCTTTGTGAGCCGAGTCTTGAGTTTTGTTACATGTATTGTGGAACTCTTGGTATATTAACTCCTTAGCTTGTTCTACCTTGCGCCATCTGCTTTATCGCTTCGTGAGCGTTACGCTGTTCGACTTAACAATTTTTGTTTTATCCCTTTCTTCAAAGGCTCCTAGTTATAAACCTTTTTCACTATATTATATATATAAAATTTTATTTTTAGAGGTAGTAGCGCCTCGCCACCTCTGTTTTACATCCTAGATGTAAAGCTCTGTGTGGTAGGGTGTTACATGTCTTGTATTTAGCACGAAACATTATCACAGTGGCTAAAATTTAATATTTTGCCATAAACAATATTCATTGTAGCCTTTTAATTTGAAGTTTATACTCCTCATTTTAGTAAAATCGTTTTTTCTCTTCTCCTAGAAATAAAAATCAAACATTCAAACTATAACCTCTTCCCTTACCTCTCTCTGCTTGTTTCCCATGATCGTTCTTGAATAAATGTACTTTTTTTAATAAATTTATTAATTTCTTTGAATCCATTTTTTCAGATCTCTCAGATTTCGATGACTCCTTCATTTTGGGTTTTTTCACTGATGCTGAGCCTCAGGACATGCATTGCTTTAGGGAGATCTGTGTGGTGTGTAAGAACCGGAGTTTTTCACATAAAATCATTTTGATAAAATAATTTTTAGTGTCCGGAATAGATTTAAAATTTAGAAGTTTTAATTTGAAAATATAAAGGTGAAGAAATTCGATTTCGATGAATTTTTTCGAGTTATAAAATGTATTTTTTTCGAAAAGTTTTTGTAAAAATGCGTACTGGCGCTTAAGCTGGCAATACCGACTCTAGTCGGTCTAGTACCGCGTATTTTAGAAAATAAGGTTTTGAAAATTTGATTTATTGTTTTGAAAGGACAAAAATAATTTAGAATCGAAAACCGAGCGCTAATCTTAAAGGTTTTGGCCCAAAGTGGATCAAACGGACCTAAAACGCTAACAGGTTGGACCGGGCCCAAGTTAGGCCCAAGCCCAACATATATATGCATCCTTTAATGAGCTTTCAGCTCATTTTACCCCAATTAAGAAAGGGGAGGCGCTGATGAGAAGAGAGAAGAGAGGAGAGGGGTTTCACTATTCACCTCCATCTTTCAGGAGCCATAACTTAAGTTACGAAACTCCGATTGACAAGCCGTTTGCGGCCACATGAACCTCTCATAGAGCTCTTCATTTCTATTTAAGAATACTTGGTAAGAACTCGAAGCTCAAGCTCCAGTTTCCATCCCTAGATTTCCGCATTTTTGGGTTATGATTTTTGAGTAGATTTTGTAGTTTTGGTTGTTTAGGTGATCTCTAGCAACGAGTAATTATTGGAAATTGCCCAAATCTTCTTTGGACAAGGTAAAGTTGCTCATAAACCCTTGTGGTGTTGTATGTTGTGGTTCTAGGTTTTGATTTGGTGATATATGTGTTGTTAGTTTGAGCTTTGGTGCTTTTTGGAGTTGTCTTGGCGTTTGGTTTGGCTTTTGTAGTTTGGAGCTTGATGGAAGCTTGTTGGAGCCAAGCTTTTAGTGTTTGCGCATATTGGGAATCGGTCAAGGTATGATTTCGGTTTCCTTTATGTAATATGTAATGTTTCTGGACACTTAGGCTAGTTGACCCTAAGATAGGATTGAATGATATTGGCGTACGAATAATTATATGTGAATTGATGTAATTGTTGGTTGTATTAGGTTATTGGTGTTTATGAGTATTGATGGTGATTAGTTATATTGATGAATAATGAAGATTATGAGAATTTAAGGTAATATGTTAATGTAAAATGTTTGTGATGGTTTGGAGTAAAGGATATTGATGATTGTGATGTGTGATGATACATGTTGATGATAATTTGGATTTTGAATCTTGTGGTTGATGTTGTGTTAAGGTTGGTGGGTTATTGATGGTGTGTAAGGTTGGCGTTGGGTGACTTTATGATAATGATGGGTGGTAAGTGGAGTATTTATGTGTGAGGAATTATTGATGTTGTTAGTGTTGTTAAATAATGTTTTTGATTGTATAATGTATGCTGAATTTGGATGAGTGATATTGTTAATTATTGATATGGAGTATGAACGAGGTTGATGATAAAGCTTGATAGTGATAGAATGATGATTGATAAATGTGTTGATGGAGGAATGATTATAGCATATATAGATGATATTTAAGAATGAGAATAAGGAAATGTGAAGGAAAGTTTGGTATGAATGGTGGAATGTGATACAAAGGGTGAGTTATGAGGTAAATTGGAGTTTGGTATGGTTTGGTTTGACTTTGGTTGAGGATTGTGGAAAAATTGAAACTTTGTGAGCTTTTGGTAAAAACTGGTTTTTAGTGAACTTTGACAGGTCATAACTTTTGCCTCAATTTTCAAAATTTGTTCAAATTAGAATTAAAGTTCATTGAAAAATATTCAAATTGATATAAAGTTTGCAGAATTTAGAATTTTTTAGAGGAAGTTATGATCATTCAAAGTTTGGTGTCAAAATCTGAAATTCTGCAATGTTACAGAATTTTGTGATTTCTGGTTTGGGTGTGCACGCACACCTCTGTGAGCTGTTGAACCTGTGCGCATGCACAGCCTTGTGTGTACGCACACAGGAGAAGGCTTGCTATTGGCAGCGCTAGCACGACCTGTGCGCACACATAACCAATGATGTTTTACAACCTGTGCGCACGCACAGACCTGTGCGTACGCACACGTTGGGAAGTGCATTCTATTGGAGGCGTTTGCACGCCTTGTGCGAGTGATAAACCACTATTTTATGGTTTATCTTGTGCTTAATTGAGTGGTTTTTATCAACTCTTTACCCACTTATTTATACTATTTGCATGGTTTTACAATTCCTTCCCAGAATTTGTGCTATGATTGAAAACATGCTTCTTTGGCCATATATTTGCTAATATTAATCCTCTCTTATTACCATTAGATGTCATGATATGTGTGTTAAGTGATTTCAGGCATTATAGGGCAGGAATGGCTTAGAGGATGGAAAGGAAGCATGAAAAAGTGGAAGGAATACAAGAAACTGAAGGAACTGCTAAAGTTGTCCAGCCTGACCTCTTGGTACTAATTCGACCATAACTTGAGCTATGGAGGTCCAAATGACGCGGTTCCAGTTGCGTTGGAAAGCTAACATCTAGGACTTCACAATGTTATACCCAAAGCCAGGCGACGCAAAAGCGTGGATCACGCGGACGCGTGACCTGGCAGAAAACCCAATCCGTGCAAACGTGTGGACGACGCTTCCGCGTCACTTTCCCGCAACCTGTACGTACCAGAAATCGCTGGGGGCGATTTCTGGGCTATTTTTGACCCAGTTTTCGACCCAGAAAACACATATTAGAGGCTATAAAGTGGGGGAATGCATCCATTCATTGAGAGGTCTTCGATAATTCACAATTTTAGATTTTAGATGTAGTTTTAGAGAGAGAGGTTCTCTCCTCTCTCTTAGGTTTTAGGATTAGGATTCCTCTTAAAGGATTTAGGATTTCAACTTTTTATTAGGTTCAATATTCCTTTTATATTTTTATTTACTCTAATGCTTTTATTCGTATCTGACTTATGTTACCAATTTGGCTTATGAACTCTTTATGTTTAGATTGATTTTCTTTTATTAATGCAATTGAGGTATTTCAAACTTATAATTTTTATTCAGCTTTTTATATTCTTTGCTTTAATTGATTAATTGGAGACCCTTGAGTTATCAAACTCATCGTGATTGATAATTGTTATTTTTGCTAATTGAATTGAATTCCAATAACTCTAGTCCTTTCTTAGGAATTGACTAGGACTTGAGGATCAAACTAATTAGTCCACTTGACTTTCCTTTGCTTGAATAAAGGTTAACTAAGTGGGATTAAAACTCAATTCTCATCACCATCGATAAGGATAACTAGGATAGGACTTCCGAATTTTCATACCTTGCCAAGAGTTTTATTAGATATTAATTTATTAATTCCTGCAATTTAATTTCCTTGTTCAAACCTTTTAAAACCCAAAAATACTGTTTTCCATAACTAATAATAAGAACACCTCCCTGCAGTTTCTTGAGAAGACGACCCGAGGTTCGAATACTTCGGTTTATAAATTTTATTGGGTTTTGTTACTTGTGATAACCAAAACTTTTGTACGAAAGGATTTTTTGTCGGTCTAGAAGCTATACTTACAACGCAATTATATTTGTGAATTTCTTTACCGACAGGAAATCAGTTCGTCAAAATGGCGCCATTGCCAGGGAATTGCAAACGTGTACCTTATTATTGGTTATTGTAAATATTTGCTTTTTGCTTGTTTATTTGTTTTTATTTTTGTTTTTATTTTTGCTTTTTCATAAATTAAGAGGTTATTGGTTTTTATTTAGTTATTAAAAAAAAATTTTCAAAAATTTGTTCTTCGTGTTCATCTTGACCTTCAAGTTGTTCTTAGTTGTTCTCTTCGTTTTGATCTAAAAATTTTAAGTTTAGTGTCATTTTATTGTTTTTCTCTTTCCTCATTTAATTAAAAAATATCTTTTCTCTTTATTTTAATTGAATTTTCGAAATTTGCATAAAAAAATTTCAGATTTCTATTTTAACATTTTTATCTTATCTTATCTTAGTTTTAAATTTCAAAATTCAAATCTTTTTCAAAAATCATATCTTTTTCAAAACCTTATCTTATTTCAAAATCAAATTTCAAATTTCAATATTTAAAATTCAAAAATTCAAAATTCAAAATTTAAAAATTTAAAATTCAAAATTTAATTTTCAAATTCAAAATTTAAATTTCAATAACCTTTTAATTTAAATTTTTTTTATTTTCGTTTTTAATTTTTATTTGCTATTATGAGTTCTCACCCCCATCGCTTTAAGTTTGGTTCCAATGTTATTGTAAGGAATGGAAACTATAATGAAAATAGGCATCAAGGTTGGAAGAATCAAAGATGGGAGGAGCCACAAGGATTTAATCAACCCTCTTGGCAACAACCCCCTCCAATGCACTATAACCAACAACCATTCTGTGATGCATACCAAAATGATGACTATGGTGGACCCCCTTGTAGTTACCAACAAGTCCCGCCATATGCTTATGAACCATCTCCTCAACACAACTCTGGACCACCATACTCACAAGCCCCTTACCACCAAACACCACCATATGACCCTAACCTATATCCACCACACCAACCACCATATGAACCACACCCAGAACCACCACCTCAATATTCACCATCTCCATATCCTTATCAAGAAGAACCACCTTCCTATTATGAACCCTTTCTCCAAAATAATGAACCCTCATATCTACCCCAATCTCCAATGGATGACTTCCTTTGTGGTCTTCTTCAAGGGCAAGCGAAGATGCAAAGGGATGTACTGGAACTCGCGACTGCCTTAACCGAGGTAGTAAATAAATTAGCTTCTCAACATCTGAGCACTCAAAGTACTCCTATGGCTGCATGTGGAGAATCAAAAGAAGAGCGTAGCATGAAGGAGACACTAGAAACTTCGGTGGACAATGAGGAACATGGCTTTGTATTGAAACAAGTGGAGGAAGCCATAATAGTTGCAGAGGAAGAAATGGTTGAAGATTTAGGAGATGCTGAACCTCCATGGGAATCGAGAATTGTACAGGATTCCGCCGAGAAGTTTGAATTTGATGTTGAAGAGGGTGTACAACCTCCAAGGCATATCATGGTTGAAGATTTTGCAGAGGTTGATCAAGAGATGGAGATTAAAGAAGAGGAAGCACAACCTCCCATGCCCTTAGTAAGCCATAAAGAAGAGTTTGATTTAGAAGAAAGCTACCAAGAGAAAGAGGTTGGAATTGAAGAAGCTCGCAAAGAGGTGGAAGTTGTCAAGGAAGAGCACAAGGGAATGGAGCTTGAAATCACCTTGCCAAAGTTGCTGGAGACCTCTCCACCTAAGTCACCATCATCCTTCACAACATTCAAGTGGTAAAATTCATATCTCTTAGCTTTCTTATTCCACTTGAATATGGTTTACTTGAGACAGATGGTCAACTTAGAGCTCTTTGTGGCGTTAAGAGTAAGAGGGACATGGCTCGTACTCAGAGCTGGTTTGCAAGATTCAATAAGGTTCCATACTTCAATTTGAAGTGCAAGGATTGGTATCACGTTCAATTGAATGGGTCTCAAAAAATCTTTGGTCATCTTGGTGAGAACACAATTTCCAAATCGCCCGGCTGGAATAATGCAGATCAAGGCAAAGACGGGTGTAAAAGCAAAGTTTGGGATCCTAGAGTCTGTTCTGACATTCAGCACACTGGAAGCCTGAGAACCTGTTTAAAACTGCTCAAGGGCTTTACGTGCCTTGTTTGGGACCCCGGAGGCTGTTGCCATTCCAAACATTAGTGGAGATTTCTGGATGAATTCAAGCACAAGCCACCATAACAGGAAGCTCATCAAATGTCCAACTTAAGGACTTTAACTAAAAGTGCTAGGTGGGAGACAACCCACCATGGTATGATCGTTCCTTTTTCAATTTTAATTTTATTTCGTTTTGTTTGTTTTTAAGTTTTATTTTATTTCATTGAACCTGGAATTATTCATAACATCCACATTAGCATTGCATTTTTCATTCTACAAAAAAAAAAAAACACTCACGTGACACGGCAGCGTCGCTGACGCGTCCGCGTCACCAGTGCGTTTTGAAGAAAAGAGAATTGAACAGAGAGTCACGCGAGAGTGTGGCTGGAGGCATGCCTTTGGCACAAACATGCCCACACGTCCGCGTCAACCACACGGCCGCGTCATTTGGAAATTACGCCTCCCATGCGTCCGCGTCACCCACGCGAACGCGTGACCCTAAAAAACGACGTAAAACGGGTGTATGGCAGCAAGTTGTGATGGAGTGGGGCTGGAACCGCGCTAGAAGCACAAGCCCCACCACGCGAACGCGTGCCTCATGCGTCCGCGTCGTTTTTCAAAGTATGGCCATTCACGCGATCGCGTCAACCACGCTACCGCGTCACCCAGATTTTTGGCAAAATGCATTTAAAACAGAGAGTTGCGCGACCGCGAGGCTGTCCTCGCACTAATGGCACAAATCACTCCACGCGAACGCGTGACCCACGCATTGGCATCACTTCATAGAAGTGCTATCCGCGCGAACGCGTAACCCACGCGCTCGCGTCGCCTGCGCCGCACAACTTATCCTGATCAGCGCCAATTATCTTATCTTTTCTTTTCTAATCCTAATTTTTTTCTATCTTTTCTTCTTTCTTACTTTCTTCTTCTTCATCTCTTTAACCTCTCATCCCTCTTCACTTCCATTCTATTTCATTTAATTTATTTGCATACTTTCATTCATTGCATTATTTTCATTGGTGTTAGAAATTTATTTGGGTCATTATTTTCTATATTTTGCTTGTGGATTATTAAAGGAATTGTTTGACAATTATATATTACTTTTTAAAGGGTTGCTTGCATATTCAATTTAATATATTCAATAACTTATTTACCATGCATGCTATGTGTTTGTGAAAACGTCCGTATGACATTGTGCACTATTTTTAGATTTCTTTTATTCTACTACTCTAAATGCTTGCTTTTCACAAAACTTTTTTTATATTTTATTAATTAAATATAATTGTTATTCAAATATGTTATTTTGAAAGACTCTAACTTGGACATGGAATGCTTGATCTATGCTACTCATGCCTTTGCCAGCATGCCAATAAACATCTTGCATTTAATTGTCATTACATGCACTTGCTATATTTCCATTGATGAACTTTTCACATGTAGTTATGACCATGTGTTAACGTCATTCTTCTTTATTGTGCATTGATTACCACCTTTCCCGCTCTCTTCCTTGCTCTAACCCTTAGCTTTAAAAGTTACTTTTTTCCCTTTTCAGAATGGCCACCAAGAAGGGTAAAGAGAAAGCTACTCCCAAACCACCGGCAAGGAAAGGAACAAAAAGAGCCCCAGCTGAGGAACCACAACCCCCATCCACTTGCACATCTTAGCATGCACCGAGGACGGTGCAATATTTAAGTGTGGGGAGGTCGATACTGACTTTCAGGGGTTAGTTACCTTCTTTTCAACACCAATACTATATTTTCTTTGTTTGTTCAATGTTGCATTGCATAATAGATTGCATGTGTAGTTGATTGTTTGCATTTAAGTACTACTTGATTGAAAAATAATAAATTTCTTTTTAAGACCCTATTTTTGAAAAAAATTTCACTAATTTAAATAAAAAAATTAAAATTTTCTATATGTTAAATTTGTTTGAAGTTATATTTGGAACATGGTTTTTGACTTAGCCTTATATATATATATATATCACGATTTCTAAATCGTTCATTCCAATCGCCAATCTATAATTCCAAAAAAAGTAGGATCTTTCGGGGAGTGGTTGGTTTGCTAGAAAAGGCGTAGCGTGGGTATATATATGTATATATATATATATACCTTTACCTCAGCCCCATTACAACCCTGAAAAGACCTCATGATGTTTGCATTGGTATACTAAATATTTGTTGATTGGTTAGATGAAGAACAAGGTTGAGAAAGCATGACTAGGGAAGAGTAGAGTGATTGACCCTAGACACTTGAGAGTTAGAGTGATATACACTACCAGTAAGGGTTCAGTGCTTAATTCTATGTTCCTTGCTTTCATGAGCTATCTTCTTACAAGTTTACTTGCTTTTTTATTGTATGATTTGAATTAGTGGAATTTGGGTTGTATTTGTCTTGAAGAACTTATTCACTTTTAACCAAGTAGGTAGAAACATTTTGCATGTAGTTGCATTCATATAGATAGGTTGCATTGCATACTCTCTATCATTCCTCTTCACTCCTTTATAGCTTCTCTTGAGCTTAGCATGAGGACATGCTAATGTTTAAGTGTGGAGAGGTTGATAAACCACTATTTTATGGTTTATCTTGTGCTTAATTGAGTGGTTTTTATCAACTCTTTACCCACTTATTCATACTATTTGCATGGTTTTACAATTCCTTCCCTGAATTTGTGCTATGATTGAAAACATGCTTCTTTGGCCTTATATTTGCTAATATTAATCCTCTCTTATTACCATTAGATGTCGTGATATGTGTGTTAAGTAATTTCAGAGATTACAGTGCAGGAATGGCTTAGAGGATGGAAAGGAAGCATGCAAAAGTGGAAGGAATACAAGAAACTGAAGGAACTACTAAAGCTGTCCAGCCTGACCTCTTGGTACTAATTCGATCATAACTTGAGCTACAGAGGTCCAAATGACGCGGTTCCAGTTGCGTTGAAAAGCTAACATTCGGGGCTTCGCAACGATATATAATTTATTATAGCTTCCCGGGAGCCAGGCGACAAGAACGCGTGGATCACACGGACGCGTGACCTGGCAGAAAACCCAATCCGCGCAAACGCGTGGATGACGCTTCCGCGTCACTCTCCCGCAACCTGTACGTACCAGAAATCACTGGGGGCGATTTCTGAGCTGTTTTTAACCCAGTTTTTGACCCAGAATACACATATTAGAGGCCATAAAGTGGGAGAATGCATCCATTCATTGAGAGGTCTTCGATAATTCATAATTTTAGATTTTAGATGTAGTTTTAGAGAGAGAGAGATTCTCTCCTCTCTCTTAGGTTTTAGGATTAGGATTCCTCTTAAAGGATTTAGGATTTCAACTTTTTCTCAGGTTCAATATTCCTTTTATATTTTTATTTATTCTAATGCTTTTATTCGTATCTGACTTATGTTACCAATTTGGCTTATGAACTCTTTATGTTTAGATTGATTTTCTTTTATTAATGCAATTGAGGTATTTCAGATTTATGATTTTTATTCAGCTTTTTATATTCTTGGCTTTAATTGATTAATTGGAGACCCTTGAGTTATCAAACTTATCGTGATTGATAATTATTATTTTTGCTAATTGAATTGAATTCCAATAACTCTAGTCATTTCTTAGGAATTGACTAGGACTTGAGGATCAAACTAATTAGTCCACTTGACTTTCCTTTGCTTGAATAAAGGTTAACTAAGTGGGATTAAAACTCAATTCTCATCACCGTCGATAAGGATAACTAGGATAGGATTTCTGAATTTTCATACCTTGCCAAGAGTTTTATTAGATATTAATTTATTAATTCCTGGAATTTAATTTCCTTGTTCAAACCTTTTAAAACCCAAAAATACTATTTTTCATAACTAATAATAAGAACACCTCCCTACAGTTCCTTGAGAAGACGACCCGAGGTTCGAATACTTCGGATTATAAATTTTATTGGGTTTTGTTACTTGTGACAACCAAAACTTTTGTACGAAAGGATTTTTTGTCGGTCTAGAAGCTATACTTACAACGCAATTATATTTGTGAATTTCTTTACCGATAGGAAATCAGTTCGTCAGCGAGCGAACAAAATTGTAAAATTTAGTACTTATGCGTACGCACACGTTTTGAAAATTTTCCTGGGCGTACGCACGCACACCCTTGTGCGTACGTACACGCTTTGTTTTTCAAACTTAAACTTTATTTTCAACTATTTCACCTTCCCAACAAATTTGTAAACTTCTGTGACACCTATTTAAGACTTTTAAACTTATTTTCGGGTATCAAAATATGGGAAAGATCTTTGGAGGTTTAATTTGATATTATCTTGAAAAACTAGAAAATGGAGGCTTAGGTTTCTGGTGTATTGAAGATGGGTTTGATAGAGTGAGAAGAAAGAAAGATGTATAAATTGTGAAATTGATGAACTATTGAGTTCAAAAATTGATGATGGTTGTGATGAGTTGAGAACTTGGAAATAAATGATGAAATTATTGAATTATGTGGAGAGTGTGTCAGGCACTATATCCTTGGAATGATAGTGTTTGAAGGAAAGTGTGTCAGGCACTATATCCTTGGAATGTTGAAAATTGATAAATGAAAATGGATTGAGATTAGAACTAGTGATGACTGGTGATGATTGAGGTGGATGGACTTGTTGGATGTGGAAAGTGTGCCAGGCACTATATCCTTGGAATGATAGTGTGCCAAGCACTATATCCTTGGAATGATTTATGATGAAATAGATGTTGTTGTTGTTTTCCTTCTCCGCCGCAAGAGTGTGCCAGGCACTATATCCTCGGAACAGAAGCGTGCCAGGCGCTATATCCTCAGACATGGCAGAAAGGCGACATCCGAAAGGATGTGTCGGGTTGGCATTCATATATCGACAAGTGATATCACGAGCCAATAGGACAGGCATTCATCATGCGCATCTACTATGTGTTATGTTTGTTTTGCCTAATTGCATATCTTGCCTAAATGAATAATATGCTTATTTGCTAGTTGTGTTTACTTGTATTAATTGTGATTGTCTGGTGCTGAGGAGGTAGGTAGGTGGTGGCGATGGGATCGCACAGAGATTAGGTTGGTGAAGGCTGTGGGATACAGCGGTGTGTTTAGCATTAGTTAGAATTCCCCTAAGTTTAGATAACCCAGTTTATGTTTAAAGTTCTTTATTTATTTAATTTATTCTAAGCTTAAATATCCGTATTCGATGTGAAGTTCTAAGATTGCCTTTGGCATCCCGGAGCCTTACATCTTACATTTTGGGCACTATTACCATACTGAGAATCTCCGGTTCTCATTCCATACTTTGTTGTTGTTTTTCAGATGCAGGTCGTAATTCACCTCGGTGAAATTATGGATATAGTGTGGCAGAGCGGAGTATGGTTTCTTCCTGGTTTATTTCTGTTTTACTTTTGTTGTAGTACTTTCTCTCACCCTTTTGCCTTAGACTTTATGGCCTTAAGGGCTTACTTAAGAGCTAAGTTGTATAAGCTGTTTTAACTCCAAGACTCTGTATTTTTCTGTTTGTAACTAGTCGGCTTAAACTCCGCAAGTTGCGGCTAGTTGCCTTATGATTATTATACTCTTATATTTATATATGTTCTATTATCTTGCATCTATACTTTGTATCTTGTACGTTAGCTTCGTGTGAACGTTTCACGCTTTTGTAATTCTGTCTTTGAGCTTAATTCTTCATCGGGCTTCTATAATATATTATTTCCTTCTATATAAATATGTATAACCCTTAGAATTGTCGTAACCTTTGATTAACCTTTGCTTTACGGCTAGAGGTAAGGCTTAGGGTAATTAGGGTATGACATGGTGGTTGGGCTTCCAAAAGGAATTGCCTTTAGCCACGCAATAATGTTACTGATGCAAAATTGTTGCACAAATCGGGTAGAGATTTGTGACAAACTCATCTTTTCATGGCAAGAATTGTATTCAGCTTTCACATTTTCGGAATTCTGATTTTCCATGAACAACACACATCGTAGCAAAGTTGCGCGTGATGAATATTTCTAGTATGGTTCCCACCATTTTCTCCCAATTTTTACTTAAATATTTTCCCTCTATTTTGGTTAAAAAAATTTTAACTGTTCCCTCTAATTAATTTGGTGCAGCACAAAATCACACCGCTAGAGAATTGAGAAAATCTTTTTTTAGGTAACACCTAACTATTATCTTTTCTTATCCTCTTCCAATTTCTGTGAGTACTATGTTTATTTATATTTTGTAAATACAATTTCTGCAAGGATTATACTCAATTTTTTTCTTATACTTCTTGTCATTTTTGTTCTTGAGTTATGAAATAGATTTTTCTTCATTTGTTGTTATTAGGTGTTTGCTCTTATTAGGTTGTTGTTATTTGTTGTTATATGTTACGATACCTTTTCCTTCATGTTTTTGTGAAAATATATAGTATTAGTTTATTTATTACTTATATTTTTTTCATACAGTTATGATGGTCATTCTGTATTTGTTGAAGATTAGAGTGCATGCTTGCTGGTTGAGGCTAATTTTATTTGAAAATAACGTCAAATTCTAATTAAAGTGATAAAAACTACATAGTATTTAAAACTTGAATAATTATGTATAAGAAAAAAAATAAAGGACAACCTTTAATTTGCATATTCAATTTTTAATGTTCAAACACATTGAAAATGCTAATAATAAGTATATTGTTTTTTATTTATAATTCATTTCTTAATATTTAGGTGATCTAAGATGGCAATTCTTGATACATCATTGTCCCAAGTCCTGCAGTCTTGCAACAAATCTTCAAATTGGATTGCTATGGAAGAAAGTGAGTTTCTTAAATGCTGTGGAAGCATCAAATTTGCTAAGGAGATGGCTTCTGGCTCTCCTTTCTCCTCGTTGTAATACGCATTCGATGTTGCCTTCGACGTTTGGTTTAATAAGATCAATATCCATTCTTGGCTGGTGGCTCTCAATGCTCACACGAATATCTTTGAAAAAGCACCCTTCTATCGTGAATCCTATAATAGTGCTTCATCCACTATTATGGATTCTACTCTTAAGGTTTGCCACGTTATCCTTTCTTTTTGCGTTTTGTTATTTAATTGAAGATAATCCTTTAAATGTTACCTGGATTATGATTCATCTTAAACTTGTAGGAGATATATACATTAAGCATGCAGTATCTGGTAAGGTTCGGTTTTCCATACTTTAAGAAAGATTCTGAATGGGATACTGATGTTATACTAATGGATTTGAAAGTAATTTTCAAAAAGAATTTCTTTGGCAAACACTATAAATAGTGCTGTTAACTGAATTTGAATCGTAATATTTTTCTTTGTAGATGAGTGTTAAAAACAGGCCAGCATGTGAGTTCCATTGGGCATGTCGAAAGCAATTCAATATCATAGAATGACATATTGCAAAGTTTTTTCAAAAGAGAGGATACGTTCGCTTTACAACTAAATCGCCAATAATCCAAGCTACTGTAAAAGACTTTGATCTAAACAAAAAGCCGTATCCTATAGATGATTTGGATCCTATTGCGCGTGACAAAGCTAGGTAATTTTGTGAAATTTGGTGTCCAGGAGAATACTATATTTGATGTACTTTTGTTGATCATAACTACTCTTTTAAATTCTAGTTTTATATAGGCTTAGTATTTTCGTTTAATGTTATTTTTCGGTTTTAACTGAACATGTCTGTCTACTTAATTGATTGTTATGACTCTTCTGAAAAGCAAGTCTTCCATTCTAAGAGTTAATACATTTCTTTCAAAAATAGCATTCTCGTCCTCTAAACTTTTCATATACTAATGTGCCTCTGCCTGTGAGACCAGTTAGCATGATTATTGCTATTTAAACAAGCTAATTGAAATAAAATTACTACAATATTAGATAAACAGAAAGGAAGGAATGAATAAATTAAAGACTTAAGCTACATAATCCTATCCGAGTTAAGCACATCACTTGGGTTGTCATCCTCATAAATTGAATCTTGAGTCATTAAATCAAATTAACATTTATTATAAAAGAAGTGAAATTCGGAGGCTTAAAAATAAAATAAGTTTTATTCCAATTGATAATCGAATATGTATTTAATTAAATCAAGTATCAATATTTAAGAACATTTAAATTGAGTCTTTTAAGATTTTGAATTTAAAATTTGTTATAAAAAAGAATAACAGTAACAGAAAAGGATAAAAACAACAACCAATAGATAAGATAGATCATTCGTTACTTACTCATATAGCCAACCCTTTGCTTAACTAATTCCTATAAATGTGCATCATATCATCATTATATAAGAACTGATACTCCTTCTCATTAATTTGTATGTTGTTATTATGTGTTCATTCACATTTCAATAGAAAATTTTTTGGATTTCATTAATATTAGTTTGTTATCTTGTTACTGTGATAAAAAAAAAATAAGAGTGCGACAGAAATTATTGAGACCAGAGACAAAGGTAAATTATTTCACAATGTTATACCTCACTTTATATGATTTAAGTATACTTAATGTATTTTTGGACTCATGGATAGCCTGTTCTCTCTTGTAGGACACTGAAGGTGGAATTATTCAAGACAAATAAAGTGTGGAGCCAATCTTAATCAACTTTTTGAGTTTTCAAATAGCCTAAAGGTTATCTCCTGATATTTGATTTTTTATTTCTTGTGCATCACTACTCTCAAATAGGTACAAATACTTGTATTTTCGGATTTATATTACCATACTCACAGTGACTCGAGCTTGATTGAAAATTTTTTAGGAGACCAAAAATTTTAAGACAAAAATCATGATAAAAATTTTATATTAAAATAAAATTTATAAATAAAACTTATTTTTTATTACTAATATCATAAAAAATAAATATCTACAAATAAAAATTATAAAGTATTATGTAATGGTACTCAGTGTTAAGAGTTTTAATAAAGTTTTAGTATGCATAACTACTAAGTATTTTGTTAGACTTTTTTGCAACCTCAAATGCTCTTGCACAACACCATTGTGTGTATTAAACATAATTTGATATACTTCTAAATAAATCATGCTGTCACTTTAGATAAATTTTATGGTGTTTATATTGCCTAATTTTTTCTTTCATATATAACATGTACAACATTTTAAATTTAGTATGCATAATCGATTATTAAGGACAAGGTTCATTTTTTTGTTGTGATGCAGATTGTGAGATTCTATAATACAATTTTACTTACTCTGCAGCTAATTAGTGAGTAATATTAATATTAATTTGACGATCCGTTTAGGTTAGTTCACTAACACCTCTTTTTACACTTTACGTCACTACATTTCTATAATTTGTTGTGTATATTAATTAGGAACTAATACATGATATGCTGATTTATTGTATCATTCATTTTTATGCCTTTCATACACTTATATTTTGATACATTATTATTTAAACAGAGTCATTCAATTATGATTGATAAGAGTTAGATTCATAAATCAATTACATCAACAGAGTATAAATGTGGGGTTGAAGGATTTTTGGACTTTGCCTTTGCTAGAGTTGCTATAAATGAAAAAATTATATGTCCATGCATCAAATGTGGGTTCAACAATATGGGGATGAGAATTGAAGTATTAACTCATTTACTTCAAAAAGGATTTCCAAAAAGATATACTTCTTGGTATATGCATGGAGAAACTATAGTCCAGCCGGAAGAAGAACTATTGGATCATGATCATATAGAGCCTGTTGAAAACCACCACTGCTTGATATGTTGACTGATGTTTTCGGTATAGATGACATCAATTATGAAGGTGATGATGATGAGCCATTTGCTTCGAGAACTGATTCTGTTCCAATGCCGTCAGAAAATGACACTAACGAGGATTCAAGGAGAATTATAGAGTTGCTAAAGGATGGGAATCGTAAATTATATCCTGGGTGTGCAAAATATAGCAAGTTATCATTTATTGTTGAGTTGTATCATATCAAGGTGTTGTGCGGTGCTACTGACAAGACATTCTCCATGATAGCCGACCTTCTCAACAATGCTTTTCCACATGCTAACTTGCCCACTTCATTTTATGAAGCCAAAAAAATGATTAAATTGTTAGGTTTGGGATACGAGAAAATTCATGCATGTCCAAATAACTGTATGCTCTTTTGGGGAAAAGACAATGAGGAAAAAAATAAATGTGTGGTCTGTAACGCATCTCGATATAAAATAGAAGAGAATACCAGCAATAATACAGAATTTGTGGAAATGAGTCAAGATAAAAAAAAGGATACCAACAAAGGTGTTGAGGTACTTTCCTCTTACTCCTAGGTTAAGAAGGTTATACCTGTCCTCTAAGACAGCAAGACTAATGCGCTGGCATTCGGAGTTTCCTAACTCAGATGGGAAATTAAAGCATCGTAGAGATAGCAAGGCATGGAAAGATTTTGATTTATTACATCCAGAATTTGCTAAAGATCCTCGTAGCATAAGGCTCGCTTTAGCAACCGATGGCTTCAATCCGTTCGGGACTCTCAGTTCAAACATTAGCATTTGGCCAATGATGCTATATATATACAACTATCCTCCATGGTATTGTATGAAGCAAACTTCCCTTATAATGTCTATGATAATTTCTGGTCCAAAGATGCCTGAAAATAATATTGATATTTTTTTGCAACCACTTATTTGTGAGTTGAACGAATTATGGAAAGGTGTTGATGTTTACGATTCTGTTGATAGTAACATTTTTCGTATGCATGCTGCATTATTTTCAACTATTAGTGATTTTCCAAGTCTTGATAATCTATCTGGGTGGAATACACATACGAGCCTTGCTTGTCCATCATGTAACTTTGATACAGTCTCTAGAAGGTTGAAGTTTGGCATGAAGTATTGCTTTATGGGACATCATCGGTGGTTACCCGATGACCACGAGTATAGGCACAATAAACACTCTTTTGATGGCCATACAGAACTAAGAGGCCCACCTCCGACGTTATCAGGAAGAAGGATTTTGTCCCAAATTGAGAGTAGTCGAAAAAGACCTCAGGATGCACTCAACGATGGCAACATCCCACTACAATAGAAAAAGAGGAGTATTTTCTGGGATTTACCATATTGGAAAGATAATCTTGTTTGTCATTGTCTTGACAAGATGCACATAGAGAAAAATGTGTTTGATCATGTGCTTTTTACTGTACTTGATGACAAACAAATGACTAAAGACAACTTTCAAGCTCGTAAGGACTTGCAGTTGATGGGAATCAGAGAACAACTTCATCCATATCCTAATTCTTCCAAGTATCCTGCCTCGTGCTTTAGAATGACAATGTTGACAAGGATATTTTTCTAGGTGTTCTAAAGAGTGTCTCTTTTCCAGATGGTTACTCTTCAAATATTCCTAGATGTGTCGATATTAAAAAACGAAAGGTAAACGGTCTAAAGAGCCATGATTCACACATTCTTCTGGAACATATTTTGCCAATTGCACTTAGAAGATCCTTGCCTAAGGAGGTTACATCCATGCTTATCGAGCTGTGCAACTATTTTAGAGAAGTCTCAGACAAATCACTATCACTAGAAAATTTAGAAAGACTACAACAACGAATTGTTTTGATGCTCTGTCACATGGAAATGATATTTCCTCCTGCATTTTTCACTATTATGGTTCATCTAGTTATTCATCTGGTACAGGAAGCAATGATTGCGGGTCCAGTGCAGTATAGATGGATGTATCCTGTTGAAAGGTAAATTTTGGCACTCTAACTTGTTTTAATTGAATCTATTTGTTACGATATATTTTTATGGATAACTAATTTTCTCTTCTTGTTATTAGGGCCCTGGGACATTTAAAATCTTATGTCCGTAACAAGACTGCACCGGAAGGGTGCATAGCTGAAGGTTACATAATAGAGGAATGTCTAATTTTCTGCTCTAGATATTTGGAGGATGGTAATATTGAGACAAGGTTCAACCGACCAAGGCACAACAATGACCAAAATGACAACACTTCTAGTAGTTGTTATACTATCTTATCTAAGATTTTTCTACCCTTAGGAATATCTCGTGGAGCTCAAAAGATTTGTTCGTTAACACCAACTGAGAAATTGCAGGCCCATCTTTATGTGTTGACAAATTGTTCAATGGTGGACAATGTAACACCCTCACTATCAGAAGTCACGCTTCCGGCTGCGCTACTCTGATAGCAAGAAGTATTATGACTACTTTACATACTAAATATTAAAATAGGAGCCTATGCTCGACACTGTATCGCTGATTTCTTTGAAAAACCAGAAATAAATACTTTATCTTAAGAAAATACAAACAGGCATAGATTCATATACAAGACTCCTTACATAATAATTCAATATATTGTACATATAAAACATACAATTCCTATCCCTCTTACAAACTTGTAATAACAAAGACGAGGGAAGAAAATAATCTAATTAATACAACAGCATATAAACCAAACGCAGTATAACTCTTCTTAATACTTCTTCATCTGGTTCCTGAAAAGGTAAAGCTGTAGGGGGGTGAGAACCTAACCACACGGTCTCACCACGGAGTTTCAAAGTTGTCATAAGAAGATATTTAATAAGAAACTGTTTTCAAGCTCAGTGATTATCATTGCCTTATGAATCTTTTAAAACCAATAGGAAATCGTTCAAATCCCTTTTCAAAGAAACAATGTTTAATCTTTCAGAAATCCAAAATCTTTCCTTACTTATAAAAAAAATCTCAATCAGAAATCAACCACGCAATCAAACAACACAATCATTAATTCAGCATCCAAGTTCATTCTCAATGTAGCACGCCAGAACAAACACAGGCAAGACAGACAAGGAAAGCACAAGTAGGTAGCAGTTACAGCAAATAGTTCAAGTAGCAGTTAAGAACACTTTAGCAATTAGGCAAACCAAAACAAGTTCAAACCCAAGCAAAGCATACAAATGCATATGATGCATGCCTGTCCTATGGCTGATGAGGCTCATCTGTCGGTTATCCAGCCAACCCGACAAGTCTGAATTGTCCTTAGACTGTCCCCCGACGTGCATCCCCAAGAGTCTATGCATACGAATTGTTTCCAAAATTAAACTAAATGCCATTATTAAATCTCTCCCATTAATTCAAGGAAAACCACTTTAACAACATCAGTCAACTAATCAGAATATTCAGCTTTCTCAATCGATTCATCTATCAATCAAACTAATAATCTTATTCATCCAAAACAACTCTATTCAATTCATAAGACTCAGGCAATCACCAAAGATGTATTTTACGCATTAATATCAATTTACAACAACTCTGGAAAGAAAAACAAGTTTGAGAAAGACGCCCCTACCTCATTCGCGATCCAACTACGCGACAAACTATATTTTTATTCTTATTCCACAGCAACAACATCAATACCGACCGTCCCCGCAGCAGCCACAACCTCTAAACATAGCCTTAGCTCAATCCTAAAATATTAATGTCGCGTAAACTCAATAGTCTATAATAGAATAGCAACTAAAAGAGTTTGGAACAAGGAACGACTTACTGGGCTTACAAATAATTGAGAAAATGGAGCAACAGCAGCTCCGGTGACGACACAGCACCTTGATGTTGTATGCTACAGCCATAGAACTCAGCAATCAAGACCCGGAACTCGATCCTATGACACCAAAACCTTAGATCCTTAAATAACTTAGAACAGAAATACTAATTCATAGGTTTTGGAATGCATTGTTTACCCAAACAAGGACGAACGGCTGAATTGAAATAACGGTAACTCCGATGGTGGTTCCGGTGATCACTGCCATGTTCCCAGTGACCCGAATGGCGGCAACGACGGTGCAGCAGTTCAGAACAACAAGCAGCGGCGGTGGAGAGCTGAAATAGACATGCAGTGACGATAAAGGTTCCCGGAATCCAAAAGAATAGAAGCCAAGCTTAAATTCCTTACCGGTAATGCACACTCCGGCGGCGGCAGCGGGGTTTCGAGCTGCAGAAGCGGCGGTGGCTGGCGTGGGTCTCTCCTTTCTCTCCTCTGCTCCCGTGCCTTCTCTCTCTCTCTCGCTCTAATAGCCTCAAATACCAGGATTTTCATATGGCATAAAGGTATTAAAGGGTATAACTATGATGCAAACAGAAGTTACAAGATAGGCTTGATGTACAAGACGAAATGTTTTCAAACATGTGATGGTAAGGCAAGGCGTCAAAAGGTTATGAAACCTGTCGGGGCTAAAACGATATACTTAACGTCCACATATTGATCTCATACCAACTCCAGAGACTCAACTATTCAAATTTTAACATAACTTATCTCCACCATTTTCAACCGTATCTCATTGGGCAACTCATCTGATGGTTCTTAATTTCATTAAACACTTTGCAAACCTTATTACTGATTATAAGTTCCACATCAACAGAACTGTCACGTAAAACAAAGTTCCACAATTCCATGTGATGTCGTACTTTTAGAAGTTTCACCTTTTGCTTCCACCAAACGTACCCTAAAGATTTAATGTGTCGTTTACTAAGTCCAATAGTCACACAAAATACCAGAACTAATCTCGAGTATACTCAGAAGGATAACAAACCTTAGAAAATAAAGAAAAGCGGCAAGGATCGTATTCATGAGAATTTGAAAGAATTGTTGAAATCACAAGTAGACAAGGATAAACAAGTAATGAAGAATGTTGGAAAGAGGATCAACTGATAACTTTAAGGGTCACTCTTGAGTCGAAGGGATTCGATAGGACCAGTAAGATGAAAAACAACACAGTATTTTGAAATGAATTCAAGCTGAGTCAAGAAATATGAGGTTTATGGAAGAAGAATATTCAAACCAAAGACAGTTTATAGAACTCGAGTATGGTTTAAAAATATTTTCGAATGCATTGTTCGTAAAGAATAGAAAACTTAAGGGGAAATTATTTCATGTTCTAAAAGAGAAAATGGATAACAAACATCTTTCAAAAGATTAATAAAAGCGTAAATGTGACGTTATTTCAATATAAATTCAAGTGGAAATAGATTACACAAACTTTATAAATGGAAAGATTAATTTGGCTAAGAGCTAAATTGCATTTTCTCTTCTTTTTCAAGCATGTATGAAAACCACAATCTTATTGGAAGAAAACTTAACATAAAGTTTTGCTCATAAAAGAAAAGAAGATGCATTACAGTTGAACATGTTTAAATCACATACAGAAATTTTTAGAGTATATGGTAAAGGAGTGTAGGCTGAATTGAAAGTGATTTTATTAAAACTTTAATAGACGGTTATATCGCCCCGAATCAAGTTCAAATCACATTAAAGAGAGGCACTACTCAAGTAAGGCAATTCAAAGTCAGGGACAACTCTGCATAAGAATAAATCAAAACTCGTTTAAAAATGTTTAAAACAAAACTCCAATAATATACTTGAAGTCACAACTTTATAAGGATGTTCAATAATATTAAGATGCGCTAAAAAGGAAACTAATTCATTTTAGGAAAGGAACTTAAATCAAAGGATTTCGATTAGGATTTATATAGCATGTCACTCATAGAAACAAAAAGCTTAAAAAGGAACTCAGCAACTTAAAAAGTTGATCCAAAACTTAAATTTCTTCAAAAGAATTCAAAGCTTCGTCAAAATGGTCCAAAACAAAATTTTGAGAGTATACTTGGAATAACCACCTCGCAAAAATCATTTAAGAAAATTACAATGCGCTTAAAAGGAAATCAGCTCATGGAGGAAAGAATCTTTAAATCAAGGGAACTCGAGCAAGAACTCACTAGGCATGGATTATCAAACGAGTTTTCAATTGGTCCAAAAGAATACAAAACGCGTCAGGAAAAACAACTTAATCAATAGAAAATTCTCAAGAAAGAGTCCTTGACTAAAGAAAGACAAATAAAAGGACAAATGGCGCATTAGATGGAAACGAATTAAAGTTGACTCGGATGAGAATGAGATTCACAAGAAATGGAAAACTAAGACTAATGGTGACGTTAAAAAAAAAAAAAAAAATAAAAGAGCAGTTAAAAACATAACTAAATATGACATCCACAGAAATAAAAAGTTTAAGAGAGAAATTGATCCATTCATGAGAATAAAGATATGAGTCCAACATTTTTTTTGTAAGAACAACAATTGCATAAATAATATAGTATGCTAAACCAAATTCGAATAAAAAAAAAAATTAGGTGAAGCTTACCAAACAAGACCAACTGGAAAGAGACAAAAACCTTTCTTTGAAAAATATCTAAATATATAGTCAAATCAGGATATTCGTAAAAACTGTAATAAAATTGTTAGAAAATCAAATTGTATTTAAAGTATATATACATTTCCATAAATCAATGAAGAAACAGGCGAGGTATTGAAAACAACTAGTTTTAAACTGTATAAGAAACTTTCAACGTTTATATAAAGAAGTACATATCAAATTAAAAGCGGTTGTATATTTCAAATCAAAAACGGTTTTGTTAAGATTTAAAGAATGACTATAAGAGGAAAACTAAATTACAATTTATTTACAAAGGACTTGAAATATGAACTTAAAAAGGTGTCCTGCATCAAAACAGATTCAAATGTATATAAAAAAAAAATACATGATTCAAAAAGAAGTGCCTAAATAAAGAAGATAAATACACCAAGAGTTTTAAACAGGCATATGCAGTTAGGATCAAACAAAAGCGTACGTGAACAAGAGAGTAGGATTGAAAGATAATCTGTTCACTTTCCAAGAAAAGTATCGCAGACAAGAACCTTAGAGCATACCAAGCAAGAATAAGATACGTGATATTCGCAGAGTTCAAGACACCTAACCGAGTAACCTCAAGAATTAACTCCTAACGTTCCCAAAACCCACGATTCGCATTACCTATAACTCGCATATTGTCTATGATAACCCATTAGTGCTTACATATACATAATTCACTAGGGTTAAGCTGGCCAAACTTAATACCAGGAATTATGCAATGCAAGATTAATGGTATTTATCAATAGACCGTCATGTACTTAAAGCTCTATTCTCGTTATCCAAACAAGACCTACTACATGACTGACTCTCGGGGTATGCAATTGAAGCATAATCGGTCAATTCCTCAGGCTCTACAGGAAAGACCGCTCTGATACCATAATTGTAACACCCTCACTATCAGAAGTCACGCTTCCGGCTGCGCTACTCTGATAGCAAGAAGTATTATGACTACTTTACATACTAATAGCGGAGCAAACATAGAAATGGAACAGATTCAAGAAAGGAGAGAGCAGTTACCAGCAAATCTGGCTCGATTCTGACAATGGCGTACAGCCGAGCAACTTACAACAATCAGAACCCACGAAGCCAGAGGCTTCAGCTGCGGTCTCCGGCGGCCAGCGCAGTGGCCTGAAGCTCCGGTGACACCACAGCAACATACGGAAAGCCCAACAGCTCCGGTGATGGATCTTCGGTGACGGTGGAGGAAAAGGGGCAACCCTCCACAGCGGCGAGCCCAGCCTTGTGGTGGCGACGGCAACCCCGCGGCAGCTCCTTTTTCGCACATTCTCTCTCTCTGTGCGTATGGCCAGCAGCGGCGGTAGGGACAGGTTCGATGGCGGAAGTCCAACAAAGCCGGCGGCGCTGTGCTTCCTCCACGCTTGCGAGCTCTACGGCGGCGATGCAGTGAGGGCAACGACAGCGACGCGGCGTGGGGGTGGTGGCGATGAAGGTGCAACGGCCCCCAAGCCCGCGACACCCATCACTCGCAGACCAACCTTCTCCTCGGTCCCACTCTCCCTGGCGACGGCGCAGACGGTGCGGCGGTGGCGGGCTGAACTGGAGTGCGATCGGCGGCTCGTGGTGACTTGACGACGACAGCTCCAGACACGGTCTCCCTTCGAGACTCAGCGACGATGCGGCGGCGGTGATAGCGGCTCCTCGCCGGCGCCGTTCCTCCCCTCTCCCCTCTCCTCTTTCCCGTTTTCCTCCTATCCCTTTCTTTCCTCCGCATCGTGTGCAGCTGTTGCTGCTGTGTTAGGGAAAAGGGGATGAAAGGGGTAAGGGTATGCTGCTGCGGCTGTGTGTGTGTCCCCATTAAGCACTTTACCATCCTCATATCCGACCATAAGCCTAACAACTGCAAGCCCGTTCGCAAGGAACGAAACACCCAAAACTCATAACGTTGCACACCTACTGCTTCAACTTCCGTATACACATATCACGTATTAAATAACTAACGCATCGCGCTACTACGTCTACAAGTCGCACGTGATATCAAAATAATTCTCGAGTCTACTCAGAAGGATACCAGAATTAGAACGGAGAGACAATTGTCAAGGGTAATACTCATAGATTTAAAGGAATGTATCCAATTTCCAGATAAACAAAGATGCTGAAGCAATGAAGTTTGCTAGAAATAAATCAATTGACAACTTCAAAGGTAACCCTTGGATTAAAGAAGTTCAACAGGATCAATAGGAAGAAAACCAGCGCATCAATTTGAAACAAACTCAAGCTGAGTCGAAGAAGTATAAGGTTTACAGAAAAGAATATCTCAAACCCAAGACAAAGCTCACAGAACTCAAGAGCATAAGTAAAATACTTCCGAATATTCTGTTCGTTAAAAGAGCCGAAAACTTGCGAAAAAATCACTTTGCGGTCTAAAAGAAAAGTTAAGCAACAACCATTCTTCAAGAGAGTAACAAAAGCATAAATGTGGCTTTACTTCAATATAATTTCATGTTGAAGTAGATCATGTAGAGTTTTAAAAACAAGATGCACACAAGTTTGGCTAAGAGCTAAAATATTTTCTCAAATATTTTAGAAAGATAATTAGGTGCACAACTTAACCAAAAGTAATTCATAAAAACACGAAAATAATCAAATGCTTGTTCAAAATTTTCCAAAGTTCATATTCAAACAAGCGTGTATAACATTCATAGCAAGGGTGAAAGAGGAAGTCAAACTCTTTTTAGAAAAGAAATTTCGAGATAAAAATTTGATTACAATTTGGTAAAGGAAATAAGTGGTGCATTAGAACAAACCAGTTTCCACTAAATAAGGAAGCTTTCCAAAACCTCATTTAAAATGGCGCATGCCAACTTTAAATTAATTTCGTCAAAATTGGACAATGGTTTCAATCTCAATCAAACAACAGAAAATAAATTCCGTCTAGTATTCCTCCAAAGAGAATTCAAAATTCCTTTGAAAGTTCAAAACAAGACTCCAAAAGTGTTTCTTGAAATCACCATCTCAGAAGAACATTCAAGAAGTTTAAGATGTACTCAAAATGAGTCAAGCCTTGCAAGAAAGGATCTTAAATAGTTCAAACAAGATCCACTAGGCATGGGGCATCAAATAAGCTTTCAATTGATCCAAAAGAATACAAAAGTCATAGAAAAAGACAACTCAATCATTTGTAATTTCTCAATGATAAATCTTTGACTAAAAACTCTTGTAGAAATAATGGGAGAATAAATAATGCACTAAATTGAAACGAATCAAACGGACTCACATAAGGATGAGATCCACAAGAAAGGACAAACCAAGATCAATAGTAATGTTTTCAAGATGTAAAAGATTAGTTAAAGACAGAGTCACGTATGGCATTCATAGAGGTGAAAAGCTTAAGAAGAAACGAGTCCGTTCATAAGAGGAAAGCTATGAGTCCAACATTTTCAAAAAAAGCAACAGTGTCATAAACCATGTAGTATGCTAAACCCAACTCAATTCAAAATAAGTTAAGTAGAGCTTATCAAATGAAACTCAACCAGGATAAAAATGAAAAATATCCAAATACACAATCAAATAAAGATGTCCATTGGAGCTATAGTAAAATTACTAGAAAGTCAAATTTACTTTTAAAGTAAGTGTAATTGCGTAAACCAGTAAAAGTACAGGCAAGGTATTAGAAAGAAATAGTTGTTAAACTGCATAAATAATTTCAAAGTCTCATATATAGAAAAGTATATATCTAATCAACAGCAATTTATAAAATCTCAAAATTGGCTGTGATCACTGTCCAGTAAGAGAAAAACTGAATCAACAATTTTTCAAAGAATGGAATCAGAACCCGGAGTTAAAAGTCACAGCACATTAAGACAAGTTCAAGGCTATATCAAAGAATACTTGAATCAAGAAGAACTCAAACAGAGGAAGTTAGATGCAACAAGGATTTTAAGCAAGCATATGCACTTAAGATCAAACAAGAATGCATATGAATAGAGAAACAGAGTGGAAGCATCAAATTACTTTTCAGGAGGAGTAGCAAATAAGAACTTCAAGTTAGGGTATGAAGAACAGGTTGACTCGAACAAAATCCAAGATACACAACTGAATAGCCTCGAGAAATAGTTTCTAACGTTTCCAAAACCAGCGATTCGCTTCACTAAAAACTCGTATATCATCTATGATAACCCATTAGTGCTTCCATATACAAGATTCACTGGTATTAAGCCGGCCAAACTTAATATCAGAAATTATGCAACGCAAGACTAATGGCGTTAATCAATAGATCGTCATGTGCATAAAGCTCTAATTCTCGTCATTCGACAAGGCCTAATACATGACAAACGCTCAGAGCATGCAATTGAAGCATAGTCAGTCCATTCCTCAGGCTCTACAGGAAGAACTGCTCTGATACCATAATGTAACACCCTAACTACCAAAGCTCGCACTTCCGGCTGCGCGACTATGATAGTTCGGACATTACGACGACACTTATATTAATTAATACTAAAATATGAGCCTGTTTCAAACTTTAAACCGCAATACCGCTCCCAAAGATACTTTCGTTCGATAACGTACGTCCATAAATACCCTTCAACTTACAACAACTCAAAAGAGTACATCCATATATATGCATAAATATATATAAATAATATTACAAACATTAACCAATACAATTCCTATCCCTCTTACAGAATATATATCAAGATAAAGGCGAGGGTACAATAAACCATAACTAAAACAATACAGAGCATCACAACAACAATTAAATAAGCTCTTCATAACTTCTGCGCCCATATCCTGAAAGGGGAAAAATGTAGGGGGTGAGAACATCATCCTCGAAAGGGTTCTCAGTAGAGGGTTTTTGGGAATTACTGTAATAGGATACATGAAGATAAACCGTGCCAGTGATTTATAACCGTCTTATGCCTCTTTTCAAAAAGGCAAATCTGGCTTGATTCTGACAATGGCGTACAGCCGAGCAACTTACAACAATCAGAACCCACGAAGCCAGAGGCTTCAGCTGCGGTCTCCGGCGGCCAGCGCAGTGGCCTGAAGCTCCGGTGACACCACAGCAACATACGGAAAGCCCAGCAGCTCCGGTGATGGATCTTCGGTGACGGTGGAGGAAAAGGGGCAACCCTCCACAGCGGCGAGCCCAGCCTTGTGGTGGCGACGGCAACCCCGCGGCAGCTCCTTTTTCGCACATTCTCTCTCTCTGTGCGTATGGCCAGCAGCGGCGGTAGGGACAGGTTCGACGGCGGAAGTCCAACAAAGCCGGCGGCGCTGTGCTTCCTCCACGCTTGCGAGCTCTACGGCGGCGATGCAGTGAGGGCAACGACAGCGACGCGGCGTGGGCGCGGTGGCGATGAAGGTGCAACGGCCCCCAAGCCCGCGACACCCATCACTCGCAGACCAACCTTCTCCTCGGTCCCACTCTCCCTGGAGACGGCGCAGACGGTGCGGCGGTGGCGGGCTGAACTGGAGTGCGATCGGCGGCTCGTGGTGACTTGACGACGACAGCTCCAGGAAATTAAGGCTATAAATAACCGTATGATTTGAGACTTGATCATAATAAGACTTTTCAAAAGTTCTGGGTCTTACATATTACATAAATGTAGTCTACTTTACCAGAAAATGTAGATGTGAGATTGCCAGAATATACCGTGGTAGAAAAAATGCAACCAAAATCGTTGAAGAATACATCCATGCCAAATTCCATGAGTGGTTTAGGGATTATGTGAGTTATTTATATTTTATAAAACTTGTTTCTTCCTAAATAAAATTTAGGATCACATATTAGAATTCTAATCTATTAACACATGTAGGTTGCAAAAAACGATGATCCAGATATCACTCCCGAAATCAAGTGGCTTGCAGAAGGGCCTAATGATGTTGTGAAGAGGTTTGAGGAGTATAATGTTCATGGGTTCAAGTTTCGTACAATGAAGAAAGATCAAGGACTTAAAACACAAAATAGTGGCGTGGTTATGTCTGCTATTACTAATAGTGTTTCAAATGGCAGGAACTCTATTATAGTAGCAAGCGACAATACATACTATAGTAAAGTGGTAGATATGATAGAGTTAGACTACTTTGGCAAGCTGAGGGTTGTGTTGTTCAAATGTATTTGGGTTGATACCACATTTAACAAGAAAATCAAGATAGATCAATTTGGGATCACTAGTGTAAATTTTTCTAACTTGATACACACTGGTGATAATGAAACAGATGAGCCATTTATTCTTGCAACAGATGCAAGAATGGTTTACTATATTGATGATCCAGTTGATGAAGGTTGGTGTTCTGTTTGTTATATGAAACCCAGAGATTTATATGATATGGGGGGATTTGAATGAGGAGGAATTAGATGAATCTTTGGTGGAGGACATACAATTTTGTGAGCAACAAGTAGAGAATCTTAAAGAGTTTCAATTGACGAGGGACGAGGTTGATGAAGCAGAACAGGATGAAATGCATGTTGACGAAAATGATGATAATGATTGCGATGATGATAATGAAGTAGATAACTTAGACAATATTTGATGCATTCTAGATAATTTGTTACTCTAGAGTTTCTCGAGGTCTCGGAGAATTGGCTTTGACATTAATGTTTTTATAATAATATTATGAGATAATTTAATTTTATTATTTAACAACTATTAGCTTTGATGGTTCTATATGTTTAACGTTGATTTATAGTGATAGTGAGCAATATAGCATGCACTAATATTAAAATGTCTAATGCTATAAGATAACATTAAATATTTAATTATTGCTTTTGACTAAAGTTATGAGAAATATAATAAGGTAAAAAATAATACAAAAACTAAAGATAAAGATAAGAGGATAATTAGCTATTTTTTTTATTAAACTTATGAAAAATCTGTTAGTAACAACTTCAATTATAAAAGAAATTTTTTTTATTAATTCTTTAAAGAACATCAAGCAAAAATTGATTCATCACCTTTCTAATAAATTGATTCACAAAATACAAATTAATGAACTAGTTTAATTTGAAATCCAAGATCACTCATCACATGAATTCATATCTGAATTAAGTTGTCAATCTTACTTGTAAGAAAATTAATACTAATAAATTAATAAGTATATACTCACTGCTATAAAAGTTCTTAATTTTATTAAGTAATAACATAAACCGATTTATAAAATTTGTTAAATAAATTTTATGTGATAATTACTTTGTCTTACAAAATTAAATTTTATAAATTTTTAATCGTATTTAACCATTAAAAAATAAATAAATAAATAACTATTGTATTAGAAATAAATTAATATAAGGTATATTTAATAGATAATAAACAATAGAATAGAAAAAAAATTTTTAAAATTATAAAAAACAAAAAAAAGTAAAAAGCCTATTCAAGATTTAAAATTTCAAAGTGCGCTTAACTTTTAATATACCCTTTGGCGGAAACTTAAAGTAACCACCCATCACTCTGTTCACGTCTTGTTTTGACTTTGTTACTCTATAGCACCTGAAAGCACTTCCTTTAACACGTTATATGAGATGTATCATATTACAACATTCTCCAAATACAAAATACTAACATCTTCTTTCTTCATTTTGGTGTTATTTGTTATTTTTTTTGGCAAATTTCCTCATGAAGTAAAAACGTAATAGTTCGGGAGAGGCCCTTCTAGCAGAACTTCGACAACCACAAAATATCAACAACAATGAAGAATTTGCAGAGGGTTTGAATGAAATAAATCTCAACCAAGACGATGTTGGATCTTTGGATATAGACATGACGAATGAGCATGATACATTGACAATAGAACAACCAACTGCATCCACCAAAAAAGATCATAACGACCCTTTAGTTGTGAATATCAAAGGTATATGTAATTTCAAATTTTTACGTGATATTTTGAGTTCTAATATTTAGTTTATTTCTTGTATTCAATGTTGCATTCGTTTATAGACACTTCTACGGGAGAAATCACAGCTCGCAAAATGACTGCCATTCAAGTTTGGCATTTGAAAAAAGAGGAAAAAGTCATGATGGAACTTGATGGCCATGGACAAGGTCAAGATAATGGCACGAATTTATTGATACGGTTTCTGGGTTTAGTGGCCCGTAGAGCAACGCTATGTCCAATTTCAATTCAAAGATGGGTTCAGATGCCTGAAGACAACACAAAAAAGCAGTGGAACTACATTGAAATATGTATACTTTAGACATTTTAAAATTCTTTCTGCCTTTTAAAATTTACCTTGTCTTTTTAATTTATGTGTCTTTTTTCATTTTTAATGTTTAGTTTTGTTCAATTCTTATATTTTCCCATTTAATTTCCTGTATATTGTTTTGGTTTCTCTTGTGTGATTTTGGAGTATGATAATATTACATTAGCTTGAACATTTTGATATGTCTTGTACTCAAACTATTTAGATATCATGTTCTCAAAAGATATGAGACTTATAAATATAAAAAACAGCTTAAGATTTTAAAAGGAGAGAATTCATGAGGGAGTACTACTTGAAATAGGCAAGGTAAGAGGATTGGATCTAGTATTAAATAAGATTGATGATACCTTATTTAGATTTGGTTATATTGTTGGAAATACAAGCAATGTTGAGAAACCATGGGTGTGATGAAAAATGTGTGCTGGCTAGCTTGATTAATAGTATTTGTATGTTTTAAAAGATAGATTAAATGAAAGGAGGATGTTAATGTTATTAGGGAGGTGCATGTATTTGGCTATATTTTTATTAGGTCTACCTTAAAGAATTTATTGTGTAGAATTGGCTTGTTTCTTCACTCATTAGGTCTATTTTTTATTTTTTATTTTTAACTTAAAATACTATATGCTCTAATTTTAGTGATTGTTATAGATCATGTTAGAAAACAGTATTTTGAGAAAAATAAGTAAAAGGATGAACAATATAAATTTTAACGTTGTGTATAAATATTTTGAAGGAAAATTTTGAGTTTGATTATGCTGCTGGCATTAAATGGGCACTAAGTACATTGGGTGATCAATGAAAAGCCTACAAATATTTGTTACGGAATATTTATTTTTATCCTAATAAAACAAAGGAAGAAATTCTGGCAACTAAGATTGATTCAGATATACCATCCATTGAATGGTCAGCTTTTGTGCATCACTACACGAATCCTAAGACAAAGGTAATAGAATAATGTTTCTTTTAGTAGTACTGTTATATTAATTTTTTTTATTTTATTACAGCTATCTTTTATTCTTGTTATTTTTATAACAATATTACCTTTATTTTTTGTGATTATAAATTTTAGAAACAATACTTGCAAAATAGAAAATATCGAGTGAAGCTTCAAGTATCACATGCTGGTGGTAGTAAAAGCAATGCTAGAAGAGTAAGTGAAATGGTATTTTAATATTTATTCCTATTGTATTTGTCGTTATTCTAAAATAAGCATTGATAATGCAACTGTCTTATGATAGGAAAAAATGTTAGGAAGACCTGTATGTCGGAGTGATGTTATTCTGTCGACTCTGGTGAAGAAGAATGGAAATTATGTAAATGGTGGGCACAATTTAGCAGTAAGTATATTATGTTATTTGTTTTAGGTTAATGTGTAATTTAATTTTATAAATTAAAGCTTTTTTTCTTGTGTTGGAGCAAATATTAGAGCATTTCCTGAAGATCAAGAACGTGTTGCTGCTGAAGGAGTTCCTTCGAAAGTGTTAGCTCATCCGAATGATGCAATTGGAAAGGTCTTTGGTGCTGAAAATGTAGGGCGTGTGCGAAGTTTTAGTAGTGCTGTATGTCTGGTAGATTTTGGCAAGTCTAAACGCATTTTTGGATTTATAATCGGAGGAGTCTTCAGCAACGTATCTCAACAGTATGTGTTAAATTTAGAGAAGCAGGTTGAAATATTAGAGAAAAAGCTAGATGGATATGAAGAAACTAAAATTCAGTT
Organism: Arachis ipaensis; assembly: GCF_000816755.2. Classification (NCBI taxonomy): domain Eukaryota; kingdom Viridiplantae; phylum Streptophyta; class Magnoliopsida; order Fabales; family Fabaceae; genus Arachis; species Arachis ipaensis. The sequence continues at coordinate 102,465,956 of NC_029791.2, forward strand.
GGCACCTCTGCATAAATTTTTATTATCAAAATATGGTGATAAAGTACCTAGTATGTCCGGTGATATGCCAGGCATTTAATTAGTATAGTTAATAAATAATAGTAAAAATTTTAAATATATTTACTCTAGAACATGTTATTTGACTTATGTTATTAATGTTATATACGTAAATATAATTTTAATTTAATAAAATTGTTCAATTAGCCACGGTCAAACTAAAACTAAGGCTACATATTATAAAACAATAAAAAAATAGTTACAGAAAAAAAAATGTAACAAATTAGCATAAATTAGCCACGAATGGTATATAAAAAACAGTGCAACTTAGCCACAAAAATAGCGTGATTAAATAACCCGGCGTTAGCCACAGAAAAAATTGTGGCTGAAATCCGGCCTGCACAAATTAGCTACAAATGAAGTGTGGTAGAATTATACTTTTTGATTTGATAATTTTTATTTACCCACGGTATTTTGTGTGGGTGATGATATACGAATCGTGGCTCTTCGAAGGTCTCCACGGTGTTTAAAACTGTGGCTAATAAGTCTAAAATTGTGGCAAATTGAAAATGCAACCCCTCGATTAGCCACAAATATTTTTTCGTGGCTAATGTATAGTTGCTACCATTATCTTGGAGTTTAGTCACGATTTTTCCGTGGCTAAACCCCTTATTTCTTGGAATTTAACAACTGACACACTTCATTCATTAATTTCAAGTCGCTAATTAGATTTGTCGCTAAGTTGTGACAATTTTAATTTAGCGAGCGACTTGACAACTGCAATCTTATCGCAAAGCAAAAACTATATCTTTCTTATTTTGTAGCAAATTACTTGCTAATTTCGTTGGAAATCCGTCATAGAGTTATAACAAATTCAAAGCTAACCGAAAAAATTTTGGAAGTAATTGGTCGCAATTGAGTCACTAATCAGAAGCTTATTTAGTGAAGAATTAGCGACCGTTTAACAACTGATAAACTTTTCTCGCTTATTTCATGTTGCTACTAATTTGCGAAAAAAAACGTTAGTCCTTATTCTGTCTTTATTTCATGTTGCTACTAATCATTAACCTCTGTATAAATTCATGGAAAATTAATGAAAAGTTTGAAGCAAATTTGCCAAGCATGCTAATGTAATTTGTCACAATTTTGTCATTAACCTAAAGTTATTTTAAATGAGAGAATAATTAAAGTCCAAAGTCGTGACTAATAATTAGCTAGCTAATTTTTAATAACTAATAACTTACAATATTTTACAAGATGTCAGTTCTAGAAAATTTCACAAACAACTAAAATCAAAAGCTTTTCCTTAAAAAAGATTTTTTCTCTAATTAGATCACAAATTTATTGTTATTTTTAATGGAAATTTTGTTGTTAATTTGAATTGAAGTTTAAAATTAATATAATCAAAAGATAAGTTTAAAAATTCAATATTTTTAGAAAATGGGAACATAATGTTAATAATTTTCAATCACAAAGTATACTAGAAAATATATAATAGATAAGATAATTAAATTGTTATATATGAGGATTTATTTACATATGATCATACAAGTTTTATTATTAATTAGAATCATTTTGAAATTTATTCAATAAAGATTAATTTGAGTTAGATCTTGAATTAATTAGGATCGTCAAAATGAACCAAATTTGTCGGACTAACTCGTTTACTTGACTTAAATAGATTGATATTTGACTCTAAAATCAAACTCATAAAAATGCAAGTCTAAATGACTTAGCACAATTAAACAGAAAAAATAGCTAATTAAGTTGGCCGATTCTCAGGCCAAACAGATGCCTTTAAAAAAAATAAGCTTGTACATTATTTTTATGGATCCGACTTGAAATCTGATCAACCCCTAAAAAAGTAACTAGGTAAACTTAAAATATTATTTTGTGGCTATTTTTTTTTAAATTGTTCACCCCAAAAAATTGGAGTTTTTTTCAAATATTCTTCTCTGAAGTTCCATGTGATCAAGATCTATTAGAGCTTTTAGAAGCTTGATTGTTGCTCTAAAATTTCAAAATTTTCAAATTGAACCTGTTATTGTCGTTTTCGTGAGGATGTTGAGAGTCTCTCAAATTTATAGGAGATCTAGTAGATCTCGGTCACATAAAACTTAGGCGAGGAGTCTAAATCTTGACAAATTAATGTGCAAAATCAACATGTCGTTCACAGAAATTAGTTCAGGAACTAATGTGAGTCACTATTATAAATTTGGGGGTCAAATTGAATTAATTATAATTTTGATCAATTTAAATTCGACCTCAAATTTCAGGAGTCAATTAAATTTAAATAAATAATACTAACAAATATATTACAGTATGCGAGATAAATATATGTGTGCTATTAAATATTTTATATGGATGATTAAGATTAAATTAAAAAGCCATAAAATATTTTAAAGTGATCAATAAGTTATATTAATTTTAAAAAATGTTTAATTCCAAAATTTAAAAATGCAATTATAAGCACCCTTTTCATTATTTCAAATAAAAACAGACATATAAGCGCCATTTCCTTTTGTCATTGTAGTCACTATCATAGAAGGAGAAAGACAAATAAAAATTGTTACTTAAAACAACTCCAAATGACCTAACCTTCTTTGACATTGTTTCCTCAATACTTTCTGCGTCGAAAATCAGTCTTCTACACCCACAGTTAGAGACTTAGTGTCCCCTATCCTCTTCCCAATTGAGTTTTGTTATGTTCTTATCTCCATTTTCTTCTCTCTTCCTTTTGGTTTTTAGATTATGCTGCATCCCTATGCTCAAAACTTCTTCCCAAATCTTCAAGTTGTTGTTGACTTGATTACTTTCCTTTGATTCCTTTTCCTCCTCGTTTGGCGCCAATTCGACATAGTAAATTTGTCTTTTATTGTTCTTGTAGCATTGTTTCTCTTTGTGTTTTTCAACATTAATCCTCTTCTGTATCTCTTCTCTCATGGTCCATTTTAGGTCAATGTCATTTTCCTTTTTCTCATCCTTTGATTCTTGTCTCCACGAGCCCTTGTGATGAGTTTTGAGAAGTTTATCATGGTTAGAGCAACCCTGAGAGTTTAAATGAATATTGTGACCTCTTAAGATCGTGGCTGGTGTTGTTTGTGGTCCACTTGGGAGCTCTTTAGATGAGTCCATTATGTTAGCCTCTTGGAAGTAGGTAAATTCTTGTTTGCTCTTTTGTTTTATTGTCTCCTTAGTGTTAGTGACTTTGGGCTTTTTCCAATTTGATGGTCCAGCAATGAATGTGGCCCCTTTTGTCATTTCTTTTTCAACACCCATAACTTTCTCCTTTTGTGTGACTTCTCCTGGTCTTTTTACACACTTTCCTTTTGCTCTCTTTAGGTTTTGTATAGCTTCTTTGAGGTGACTGAGGAGGCACACTTCTCGATTCTCTAAGTCATTTCCTTGTAGCAGTGCCCTAACTTCCCTCACTTCTTCCATCCCTTTGCCGCCAATCTTCCCTGTCTCTTGCATTCTTACTTTTCTGGATAGCACTTCATATCTAGGATGTCTAATATCCGTTGTTCCTTAGCCATGTCTTCTGAACTTTGACTATTTCCACATTCCTCTTCCCTCATGTGGTGTTCACATGCTTCTTTTGTTCCTTGAGCTGTTATTCCCATTATTCTTCTTTCTCTTCTGCATTTAGTAATCTCACTCTTTTCGTGGTGTATCTGGATTCTGTTGCGTCCCAGCTTGCCATGGTTGTTGGTTTGCTACAATTTTTTCTTTTCATGTCCTATGATTTAGGATTTGAGGCAAAAATAGTCCTGGAGTATTTCGTATTTGAAACTGATCCAAGTCTTGGATTTGTTATTCCTGTTGAGCCAAAATCTTGTTTGAGTGACTGAGTTATGTTGATGGCAGCTCTAAAGCATAGAAAGTTTCTTTTCAGGGTTCTATTCTTCATGGGGTCTTCCACTTCTCCTACTATTCCAATAAGGTTCCTGATTATTTTGGCTATTTCTTTACTTAAATACTCAATCGAAAAACTGTGCCCTTGAATCCAAAACTCCATGTGGTCATGGCTCACCTCAAGAATCAATTTTCCATACAACCATCTTTAAAGGTTCATCAGATTTTCTCTGACGTTCCAAGGACCATTGTTGAGAAACCTCTTCCTGATTTTGCTGTACTTAAAGCTTATAAGCACTTTGTTTCTATCTACTTCAAAGATTGAGACATCTCCGGAGTTACCCCACATGCCAAGTATGGAGTTTTTTATTGCTCTAAACTTGAGTTCTTTGTCTGTGATGATTCTGCCAATCAAGTTGAAGCAAGCTATCTTGAAACCGAGACTGGATTGTGGATTCAGGGTTGTAACACCCTACCACACAAAGTCTTACGTGATAGTCATAAATCAGAGGCGATAAGGAATTATGATGTCTAAAAGCAAAATACATACATATATTCAAAAGATAGTAATATAGCTAGGAGCCTGTGCAGAAAGAATAACAAAACGAGAAGCGCATCTCACACGAAACATCAAGGATATACATCGTCAATATACAAATACAAAAGATATATATACATAATATTCAAAAAGAGATACATAGCAAATACTAGTCTCGACCTGCGAAGACAAAGCCAGCTAGAAAGTATTGCAAACTAGAAGTATACTCAAAATATAATCCTGTTTCTCCAAAGTAAAACCTTTAAAAGGGATACACAATTACTTATACAAAAGTGGAGAATAACTATACTAGATATAAAATGCAAAAGAGTCTTCGCTTTCCAAAGAGAGTCCGGCATGCTTAACGAGGTGCGTCTCATCCTATATCTGAAAACAACAAAATCCAATAACGGGTGAGAATCCAAAGGTTTCCAGTAGGGTAATAATTCCAAATAGAGACTATGTAAAAAGATATGAACCCGCTAGGCAATCTTATACTCCAATCAACACAAGGTCCAAGCCTAGGGTTTTGCTAAACCAAACAGGGAAATAAACTAAATCTCATCTATTTTTAGCGATCTCTAAATCTCAGTTCTTTCCAATACAAGTCATCATCTCTCTCTATATCATAATTGTCCAAATTTAATAATTCTATATCAAAACCCAATCCCAATGGTATCAATTCATTCTCAATGTTTAGCCTCAACCTCTTAGATTTCCAATTCGTGTCCAATGATTAGTTCAGTAATAGCAACCACAAGTAAAGCAATTCAACCATAATCAATAAACCATATCGCATCAAGAACAACCCTAAGAATCACCATCGATAGCATAAGGGATCTCACAGTTGTTCAAACACATACAAAACAATACAAAGAATACACAAATAGAGAGAACAGATAAAGTAATTAGCTCAAATAGCATATAGATACAATTATTCAACAAGGCAAGCCACATACAAGATGAACACCCAATCAATACATACAAGTGCAAATGATGCATACCTATTGTACCGGCCATGAGCTCACGTGTCGGTCATAATGGCAGACCCAACACATTCGGTAGCTAACCCGAACATAGAACACCATATCACGGAGCAAGTGAGACTAACCGCAATCCTTATGTTTATCCATGCAGGTGCTTCACACCGTAACCCCGATGCAAGTGGGACAATGCCACAACCCTTATATCTACCCAGGCAGGAGCCTTTCACCACAATCCTGGATACAAGTGGGACAACGCTACAACCTTTCCATCTACCCAAGCAGGTGCCTTTTACCACAATTCTAGATGCAAGTGGGACAACATCATAACCCTTTTATCTACCCAGCTAGGTGCCTTTCACCACAATCATATTCATAGTCTTTAATCAAATTCACATGTTGTTAGATTTATTAGCCCCAATTCTTTACCAATTATTTCAATTCTATTAACTCGTGAACGGGATGAAACTACCTTCCTCATTGTGGGCGGGATAAAACTTCCATCCTCACAACTATACCGCAACCACAGAACAAGCGGGATGAGACCTCCGTCCTTGTCCAGTGCAAGTGCCAAAGCAAAATCAAATCAGTATGTAAGCGGGATAACACCCACACCTTGCCACTAACAGATATCCAATCAATACACAAGCGGGATATCGCTCAGACCTTGCCAATCTAGCCAATCAGGCCATACTCAGTCATTATCAATGTCTTTTAGTAATTCATAAGTGATTCAACTCATTAACCCACAATTAGTGACATTTCATCAATTTGAATTTTGTAAACCCCTAATCATGTATCAATTTTCTAATTTCTTTAATATGTGAGCAGGATGGAACCTCCGTCCTTATCGTAGGTGGGATAAAATCACCATCCTCACAACAATTTCATCCGATTAATCAAGTGGTTATCTAGGAATCAATCAGTTCATCTCATTATATCACTTTCCAATGTATTCGAAGCTTAATTATCAGTTACTCCACTCCATACGGAGGTTAGAGGGGTTTATAAACAGATTGGGAGGGCTAAATAGTCTAAAATCATCATTTCTGAAAAATAATGTGTTATGCGTATTAATGGATCATGCGTACGCATGGCCCCAACTTTTTGCAAAATCTGCATAATTCAGTTTTTGACACCAAATTTCAAACATGCATAACTTTTGCTACAAAATTCAGTTTTCACCCATTCTTGAACAGTTTTAAGATTCTCTTCCCCAATTTTAAAATTCAATATAAATTTTACCCAAATCCAAACTCCGAGCACCAAGTTATGACCCGTCGAAATTGGTCAAAATTCATTTTTTACACAAAATTCTGCACCTTTCAAATTACAATTTTCTAACTCCCTTACTTTTCAAAGCAATAACCATTCTTCCCTTTCAATACCCAAATTTAAACCATACTCTATACACTAAATCCCTCTTCATCCATCAACTTTCATCCTCAATCAATCTTCCAAATCAGCATATTTAATCATTAAAAAAAAAAATCCAAAGTTCACACATCATTTACAAGCAATCCAATATCATAAACAAACCAAGAGAAACAATTCACTCAATCAATTCCACCAACTTACCATAACTTACCAAATAGGGGACATCTCACCCTATCACGGCCTCCGGCCCAATTCTCATCACTTAGCCTTTCATAGGTGAACATACCACAACACTTTTCAATTCAACCATATATATGCATCATTACTCAAATTCATGCTAACACACATCATCATTTCAATCATCAACCAACACAAAATCCATACTAAGAATCAATCATCCACAAAAATAATTATTTTCATTCAACACTATTCTAGGGGTAATTAACCTAGGTTTTCAGATAGTGTTACATAATGTTTATCCGAAACTAAAATCCATACCTTCGTTGACAGCAGTCTGAACCTTGGGAAAACTCTTCTCCGATAATTCCAACCTCCATCGGTCTAAGCTCCACCAAAATCCACACTAAAGTGATCCTTGAATTCAATCTCGCACTAAATACAAGCCAACTTAAGCTTCTACCAATCAACGAGGCACCAACCCGCAACAATCAACTCAACAATTAAGTTATTAACAACAAGATTCACAATTTCCTCAACCTAGGGCTTATAGAATTGGAAAAATCCAAAGAAAAAACGCTTTTTTACCTTAACCTACTCGAATTTGGGATGAAACATACTTGGAATCCATGCTAGAGTATCCCTAAAGAACCAAAATCACAAGATTTCAACACTATGTACTCCAAAAATACAAAACACGAAAGAATTCAAAAATAGACCAGGGATTTTGGATTTACTCATGCAATATTTACATAGAATTGAAGAGGATGAGAAAAGCAAAGTGTGGCTGCAAATGGCTCGTTAATCGAAGCTACAGATTGAAAGTTATGAGGATTTGAAGTTTGTGATGAATAATGTGAAAAGGATTTGATTTCTCACCTCTCTTCTTCCTTCATTCAGCTGCTCCCTCGCTCAAATGAAAGGGAAGTGTGCTGAATTGGCTATCAAGGGGAGTATTTATATCGTGGGCTTCGGCTTTGGACCCAACATGGGCCCGTTTGGTGATTTTTGGTCCGTTTGGTCCTATCTTGGGCCAAAACTTTTAAGATAAGTATCTGGATTTGTATTCTAAATATTTTTCTCGTCATTTCTACAGTTTTAACTCTCTCGCACATAATATCGAACAGACTTAAGTCGTTCCAGCTAATCCTAACACTGGAATGCATTTTTCGTAATATACAGTTTATTTGGGTATTACATCCTACCCACCTTAATAGAAATTTTGCCATCAAAGTTTCGACCATGGAAAGAAAACAGGTGAGAGAAACTCTTCTTCATCTCAACGTATAGTTTCTCAACCTTTTGATAACCTTTGAAATAACTTTGTATTCCACACCCCTCTTTCACATCATAGTAGCCTTAGAGTTATCAAAAATTACCGTGCTTCCGCTGCGCCACTCTGATCGTTTGCCATAAAGAACCTAACTATTCATATGTGCTAACCAAAACCTCTCTGTCTCAATAACATAAAGTCATCAACCGATAATTCATTTGAAAGTCATGATTCTCATAATTCAATCATGTGTTACGAATTAATGCCATGCTCAAATATCATGCAAAGCAATTAAAGTTCGGTTACCAGTTTCACAATTACCTCGGATCAGAGAATCAGATCTAGCTGCATTCTGAGTCCTCCCACGTGGACAATTCTAGGACATATGCTTTGAAAAACTGCATTTGTAACATACGCTTGAACCAAAACGACATGGCTTATTCAGGTGGTAGCTTTCACATCTCTGACAGCTCAAGTCATCTAAAGTAGCCTTTGTCTATTTTCCTCTATCATTTCCTTGGTGACCATCATTCTTTCTACAATTGTTCTGACCTTGAGAGATTTGTTTGATGTACCCACTTCTCTTAAATTCTTGGCCTCTTGGTGCATAAATCTTGCCTTGGTCCTTTTCATAGTACTCCCAGCGGTCACTCCCCGCCATTGCAGTTTTTCTCGAGCACTATTCTATCACTCAGCTCTTGTTAACTAGCTCAGAAAAGCTTCTAATTTTTATGGGGAGCATAGTACTCATAATGTAATCTCGGAGGCCACCTTCATACTTAATGCACTTCCACTCCTCATAGTCGTCTGGAGCACCTTGGTAAACCTTCAAAAATCGACACAGCTCCTCAAACTTATTGGTGTATTCAGTCACAATCATGGATCCTTGCTTTAGTTGCAACAGTTCCAACTCCTTTGCCACCCTAATCGAGGTCAGAAAATACTTCTTATAAAACTCCACCCGGAAGGCATCTCAAGAGATCACAGCATCACCTTGCTGCAGTAAACAACGAGCTCATTGCCACTAGAATTGAGCTTTTCCTTCCAAATGGTACGTGACAAACTCCACATACTGATCCTCCAGCATATGCTGAGCTTGCAGCGCTCTTTCCATGACCTGAAATCAGTTATTCTCCTTAGTAGGGCTGGTCTTACTCCTGAAGGTTGGTGGATTCACCTTCAGAAAATCGGCCAAGGTCATCGGCCCTCCATTTCCCCATTTGGCCCATTACCTCCATTTTCATTCCCAGCATGCTGTCCCAAAACCTCAGTAGTAGCTTGCATAGCAACAGCCATATTCTCCAAGGTAGCCATAAAGTCAACTGTATTACTCATCGATCTACGTCCCTCATTTTTCTCTCTATCCTCGAAGTCTAATGTTTCGAAGTCCAAAAGCATACTCATAAATAATTATGTTACATTTATCAATTAGATATCCTAAATAGCATATACACGTAATTCAGAGTATGCTCTAAAGCATAGTCTGTCCATCCATCAAGCTCTACGGGAATGAACTACTCTGATACCATGATGTAATACCCTACCACACAAAGTCTTACGCTATAGTCATAAATTATAGGCAGTGAGGCATTAAAATGCATAAAAGCAAAATACATACATATATTCGAAAGATAGTAATATAGCTAGGAGCCTGTGAAAAAAGAATAACAAAACAACAAGTGTATCTCACACAAAATGTCAAGGATATATAACGTCAATATACAAAAAAGAAAGATATATGTGTGTGTGTGTATGTGTGTGTGTGTGTGTGTGTGTGTGTGTGTGTGTGTGAGATTCAAAAGAAGATACATAGAAAATACTAGTCTCGACCTGCGAAGACAAGGCCGACTAGAAAGTATTACAAATTGGAAGTATACTCAAATCTTGTTTCTCTAAAATAAAACCTCTAAGAGGGATACACAATTACTTATACAAAAGTGGAGAATAACTATACTAGATATAAAATGCAAAAGAGTCTTCGTTTTCCAAAGAGTCCAGCACACTCAACGAGGCATGTCATGTCTTGCATCTAAAAACAACAAAATCCAACAATGGTTGTGAGAATCCGAAGGTTTCTAGTAGGGTAATAATTCCAAATAGAGACTATATAAAAATATATGAACCCGCTAGCAATCCTATACTCCAATCGATACAAGGTCCAAGCCTAAGGTTTTGCTAAACCAAACAAGGAAAACATACTAAATCTCAGTTATTTTTAGTGATCACTAAATCTCAATTCTTCCCAATACAAGTCATCATCTCTCTCTATATCATAATTGTCCAAATTCAGTAATTCTATATCAAAACTCAATCCCAATGATATCAATTCATTCTCAATGTTTAGTCTCAACCTCTTAAATTTCCAATTCATATCTAATGATTAGTTCAGTAGTAGCAACCACAAGTAAAGAAATTCAACCACAATCAATGAACCACATCGCATCAAGAACAACCCTCAACGTCACCATCGCCAGTATAAGATATCTCTCAGTTGTTCAAACACATACAAATTAATACAAAGAATATACAAATAGAGAGAACAGATAAAGCAATTAGCTCAAATAGCATATAGATACAATTATTCAACAAGGCAAGCCATATACAAGATGCACACCCAATCAATACACACAAATGCAAATGATGCATGCCTGTCCTACTGGCCATGTGCTCATGTGTCGGTTATAATGCCAGACCCGACACATCTGGTAGCTAACCCGGACATAGAACACCATATCACGGAGCAAGTGCGACTAATTACAATCCTTGCGTCCACCCAAGCATGTGTTTCACACCACAACCCGAATGCAAGTGGGACAACGCCATAACCCGTGCATCTACCCAGGCAAGTGCCTTTTACCGCAATCCTAGACGCAAGTAGGACAATGCCACAATCCTTACATCTACCCATACAAGTGCCTTTCACCACAATCATATTCATAGTCTTTAATCAAATTCACAAGTTATTAGATTTATTAGCATCAATTATTTACCAATTATTTCAATTCTATTAACTCGTGAGCGGGATGAAACCACTGTCCTCACCGCGTGTGGGATAAAATCTCCGTTCCCACAACTACACCGCAACCATGAAACACGCTGGATGAGACCTCTGTCCTTATCCGGTGTAGGTTCCAAAGAAAAATGAAATCAGTACACAAGGGGGATAACACCCAGACCTTGCCACTAACAGATATATATCTAATCAATATACAAGCGGGATATTACCCAGACCTTGTCAATCCAGCCAATCAGGTCATACTCAGTCATTATTAGTGTCTTTTAGTAATTCATAAATGGCTCAGCTCATTAACCCACATTACTTATCCATTTCATCAATTTGAATTTCGTAAACCCTGAATCACATATCAATTTGCCAATTTCATTAACATGTGAGCGCGATGGAACCTCCGTCCTCACCGCAGGCGGGATAAAACTACCATCCCTGCAATAATTTTATCCGATTTATCAAGTGGTTATTCTAGAATCAATCAATTCATCTCATTATATCACTTTCCAATGTATTCAAAGCTTCATTATTGGTTATTCCACTCAATACGGAGGTTAGAAGGGTTTATAAACAGACTGGGAGGGCTAAATAGTCCAAAATTATTTTTGAAAACAAGATGTCATGCATACGCATGGATGGTTTCAATTCAGGAAGCCACCTCAAGTGTACCCATGGGTCGTGCGTACGCATGGCCCCAACATTCTGCAAACTCTCCAGAATTTAGTTTTTGACACCAAATTTCAAACTTGCAAAACTTTTGCTACAAAATTCAGTTTTCACCCAAATCCAAACTCCAAGCGCCAAGTTATGGCCCATCGAAGTTGGTCAAAATTCACTTTTTACACAAAATTCTGCACCTTTAAAATTATAATTTTGTAACTTCCTTACTTTTCAAACCAATAACCATTCTTTCCTTTCAATACCCAAATTTAAACCATACTTTATACACTAAATCCCTCTTCATCCATCAATTTTCATCCTCAATCAATCTTCCAATTCAACACATTTAATCATTAAAAAAAAAATCCAAAGTTCACGCATCATTCACAAGCAATCCAATATCATAAACATGACAAGGGAAACAATTCACTCAATCAATTTCACCAACTTACCATAACTTACCAAATAGGGGACACCTCACCCTAGCACGGCCTCCGACCCAATTCTCATAACTTAGCCTTTCATAGGCGAACATACCACAATACTTTTCAATTTAACCATATATATGCATTATTACTTAAATTCATGCTAATACACATCATCATTTCAATCATCAACCAACACAAAATTCACACTAAGCATCAATCATCCACAACATCAATTATTTTTATTCAACGCTATCCTAGGGATAATTAACCAAGGTTTTCACATAGTGTTATACAATGTCTATCCAAAATTAAGATCCGTACCGTCATTGACGGTAGTCTCAACCTCGGGAGAACTCTTCTTCGGTAATTCTAACCTCCACCGATCCAAGCTCCACCAAAATCCACACCAAAGCGATCCTTGAATACAATCCTGCTCCAAATACAAGCTAACTCAAGCTTCTACCAATCCACGAGGCATCAACCCACAACAATCAACTCAACAATTAAGCTATTCACAACAAGATTCACAATTTCCTCAACCTAGGGCTTATAGAATTGGAAAAATTCAAAGTGAAAAAGCTTCTTTACCTTAACCTACTTGAATTTGGGTTGGAACTCACTTGGAATCCATGTTAAAGTACTGTTAAAGAACCAAAATCACAAGATTTCAACACCATGTATCCCAAAAATATGAAACAGAAAAGAATTCAAAAAATGGAGCAAGGATTTCAGATTTATTCACCATAATATAACATAGAATTGAAAAGGATGAGAAGAGCAACGCATGGCCACAATCGGCTCGCCAATCAGAGCTACGGATTGAAAGTTATGAGGATTTAAAGTTTGTGATGAATAATGTCAAAAGGGTTTGTTTTCTCACCTCTCTTCTTCCTTCATTCAGCTTCTCCCTCACTCAAATGAAAGGAAAGTTTGCTGAATTGGCTATCAATTTATATTATGGCTTGGACTTTGAGTCCAACATGAGCCCGTTTGGTGATTTTTGGTCAGTTTGGCTCTATCTTGAGGCAAAACCTTTAAGATAAGTATCCGAATTTGTATTCTATATCATTTTCTCATCATTTCTACAGTTTTAACTCTCTCGCATGTAGTACAGGATAGACTTAAGTTGGTCTAGCTAATCCTAATACAATACGTATTTCCATAATAATTATATACTGTTTATCTAGATTTTACAAAGATGATGGTGGTTTCTTCTATGGGATCAGTGCCTATGTTTGGTCTGGCCATGGTGAGTAGATGATAAGTTAGAAAAGAGTTTAACTTAGTAAGGCTGGGTTTACTTGGGATTTATAGTACAAATGATAAGTGGATAATGTTAGTAATGTTGATGCTTATACACAGGTAGGTGTCGATGCTTTTATTTGACAGGTAAAGACAATTTTATATAAAATGAGGCAGGATAGAGTGATGGGGTCAGATGCATAATTATTGGGTGAGTGAGATATATTGATAAATAAAGGAGATGAGTGTAACACCCTAATTAGCCTAAGCTTTACCTCGCATCGTAAAGCAAAGGATAATCAGAGATTACGACAGTTCTAAACTCATACATATAATATATAGAAAGAATTAATATAATCTAGAAGCTTGATGAAGGATATAGCTCAAAAATAGGATTTGAAAAAAAAAGCGCAAAACGTACTAACGAAACTTCTAACTTAATGCACAAGACATAGGTATAATATAACAAAAGATAATAGTATAATAACATAAGAATCTAGCCAGACTCGCAGAGTTTAAGCCAGCTAGCGATATACAGACCATACAGGAAACTAACAATAAAAAAACAGCTTATACAAGTTGTTCTCTCTCAATACAAGCCTCTAGGCAAAAGCAAAATACAAAAGTGAGAGATGTATAAACAAAATAAATAAAAAAGACTCCAAGAGCTACAGGATCCTCTGCTTCTGTCACCATCCAGATAACTCACCGAGGTGGGTTGCGACCTGCATATGAAAAACAACAACAGAAATATGGTATGAGAACCGGAGGTTCTCAGTATGGTAACAGTGCCCAAAAATGTAGGATATAAGACCCCGGGACGCCAAAGGCAATCCTAGAACTTCATATCCATCACAGATTTACCTTAAAGTATACTAAAACCTTAAAGCATATATAAAACCTTAACATAACTTAAAAGCTTATCATAACTAAAAGGGCGATCTATCTTAGGGGGTTACTAACTAAACTAGTCACCGCTGTCCCATAGCCTTTGCCATCCTACCTCAGTGCGATCCCATCACCACCGCCTACCTAGCCTCCTCAAAAACCAGACAAACACAGATAATACAAGCAAGAAAACCATAGGTAATATTCAAATATGTAACAAGTAATTCAAGAAGCAAGTAGGCATATTATTCAATTAGGCAAACTCAAGTAATCAAAGCAGGAAAGCACATAAGAGATGCATATGATGAATGTCTATCCTGTTGGCTCGTGATATCACTTGTCGGTCTATAAATCCCAACCTGACACATCCTTTTGGATGTAGCTTTTCTGCCACTCCCATGGGTATAGTGCTGGGCATACTCTATTGACCCATGATATAGTGTCGGGCATACTCTGTTCACCCACGGATATAGTGCCGGGCACACTCGCCTGCATAACCCAAGGATATAGTGCCTGAAACACTCTTGCAGCAGAAAAAATTATCAATCATAGTCAATCCTAAGGATATAATACCCTGCACACTCTCATACTTAACCCAAGGATATAGTGCCTGGCACACTCTCAACATCCATCAAGGTCATTCATTCCTTTTCGAGTCCTCAACTCATCACAACCATCATCAAATTCATAATTTCCATTCCGAACTCATTAGTTCATCAGTTTTCTCAATTCATTGTCGGCCATCACCCATTTCACTACTCTTTCTTCTCTCTCAACCAAACCCATCCTCAATACACCAGAAACCTAAGCCTCCATTTTCTAACTTTCTAATGTAAAACCCAATTAAATTCTCCTAAGATCTTTCTCCTTGTTTCAATGCTCAAGAATAAGCCCAATAGTCTTAAAATGGTGTTATAGAAGCTTACAACCTTGTTGGAAAAGTGAAATAGTTGAAAACAAAGTTAAAATTTGAAAAACAGGGCGTGTGCGTGCGCACAGGGGTGTGCGTGTGCATGCCCAGGAAGATTTTGAAAGTGTGCGCACGCACAGGGGTGTGTGTACGCACAGGTACTAAAATTTGTAAAGTCTGTTCACTCGCACAGGGTGTGCTAGCCCCCCCAACAGACGAGCCTTCTCGACTTGTGCATGCGCACAGGGTTGTGCGTACGTATAGGTCGCAATTCTTCATTGATGTGTGCGCGCACAAGCTGTGCTAACGCTGAAGTAGAGAGCCTTTTCCTGCCTGTGCGTACGCACAGGTACGTGCATCCGCACAGAGTAAGATATTCACAGGATTGTACGTGCGCACATATCAGAAATCCTGAAATTTTGCAACTTTGCATAATTTCATATTTTTAACACCAACTTTGAATGATCATAACTTCCTCTACAAAATTCCAAATTTCACAAACTTTATATCGATTTGAAGGGTTTGCAAAGATATTTAATTCTAGATAAGTTTCATCAGATTTTGAAAACCGAGACAAAAGTTATGATCAGACAAAATTCACCAAAAATTCACTTTTACCAACTGTTCCCAAATTACCAATTTTTCCAACTTTCATATCTCAAACCAACCAAAACGATACCAAACCATTCCAAACTCTAATTTTTATCAAATATCACCCTTTATATCACAACACACCAAACTTATCATATTTCCATTCACACCTCATCATCTTCAACATCAACATCAATATATCACATCTTTACAACCACACTACCAAATCATCAATTTCAACATCACTTATATCATCACCATACCTTTTCAATTTACACAATCAATCATCATGATCATATTACCATCATTCATCATAATCAAACTCAACAATCATTAATTCATCATAAATCACCACATACAATCATTTAACAACTCAATAACCATTTAAATTCAAACCTATCCTATGGGTCACTAGCCTAAGTGTCCATGAATATTATATACTACATAGAGAAAACCGAAAACATACCTTGGTCGATTTCCTATTGACGATCGGACTTTTGACGGTTTAGAATTTCACAATAAATTCCCGTTGCTAGTATAGTTTCTAAACCAACAAGGAATCCTTTCGTACAAAAAATTGTTTGTCACTAAAGCAAACCCAATAAAATTAATAACCGAAGTATTCAAACCTCGGGTCGTCTCTCAAGGAATTGCAGAGAGGTGTATTTATTATTGGTTATGGAAGATTATCTTTTTGGGGTTTTTGAATAAAGAACAAGAAAAATAAATTGCAAGAAAGTAAATTAATGATTAAGAAAACTCTTAGCAAGGTATGAAAACTGGACGTCTTGTCCTAGTTATCCTTATCAATTGTGATGAGAATTGTTCACTGCTCCCACTTAGTTAACCCTTACTAAATAAAGGAAAGTCAAGTGGACTAATCAATTTGATTCCTCAAGTCCTAGTCAACTCCTAAGGAAAGACTAGCTTTAGAGGGATCCAAACTAACAAGCAAATTCCAATTATCAATCAACAAAGAAGTTTGATAACTCAAGTGTGTCCAATTAATCAATTCAAGGCTAAGAATGTAAAATGCTAAATTAAAATCATAAATATGAAATACCTCAAATTGCATTGAATAAGAAAATCAATTCTAACATGGAGTTCATAAACCAAATTGTCAACATAAAGTAATCAACAAGGAAAATAAATAAACTAGAAAGCTAGAACAAGTAAAAGTAGAAAAGAAACTAAATTAAAGGAACATTGAACCTGGATCTGAGAAGAAATTGAAAGAAGAAATCCTAAATCCTAAAACCTAGAGAGAGGGGAGAGCCTCTCTCTTTAGAAACTACATCTAAAACCTAAAATTGTGAATGAAAGTTGTGTCTGTGATTCTCCCATTCTACAGCCTTTATTCTGTGTTCTCGGGCTTGGAATTGGGCCGAAAAGGAGACCAGAAATCTCCCCGAGCGCTTTCTGCAACTTTCTGCACCTGGCGTCTGTCACGCGTACGCGTAGGTCACGCGTGCGCGTCGTTTGGTGATTTTTCTTGTCACGTGTACGCGTCAGTCACGCGTACGCGTCACTCGTGTTCTGCGCTAGGCACGCGTCCGCGTCGTCCATGCGTGCGTGTCGCTGCCAGTTTCTCAAAACTTCATTTTCTCGCGTTCCTTCCACTTTTGCATGTTTCCTTTCCATCCTCTAAGCCATTCCTGCCCTGTAATCTCTGAAAACACTTAACACACATATCAAGGCATCGAATGGTAATAAGAGAGGATTAAAATTAGCTAAATTAAGACCAAAGAAACATATTTTCAATCATAGCACAAAATCAGGAAGGAAAATGTAAAACATGCAATTTACATGAATAAGTGTGAGAATAGTGGATAAAATCCACTCAATTAAGCACAAGATGTACCATGAAATAGTGGTGCATCACCTATATGAACCAAAACTCCAAAATGGCACTAGTTGAGTTCTCCACCACAAGCAAGCCACCAATGCAACTCCAACAAACACCAACAAGCTCCAAACTCACAATAATCAAACTATATATGCATAAACCATCACAAATCAACCTAGGATTCCATTTAAACATAATATCACAAGGGTTTAATGTCTCTTACCTTTTCCAACAGATTTGATAGCCAAAATCCAATGCTAAGCAAGGATTAGAGCAAACCTAAACATCCAAAATCACAAAAACTCATTTAACCCAAAACCCTAATAAACCCAAAATTTTCAGGAGAAGGACTGAGAGGATTTCGAGCTTTCCATACCAGTTTCTTATATGGGTTTTGTAGAGCTCTTCACAAGGAACGCGTAGCCGTTGATGGCACGCAAATCGGAGTACTGTAGCTCGAGATATCGCGAAAAGAAGAGATATGTGAATAGTGTTTTCTTCTTCTTCCTCCTCTTCTCTCAATTTCTGCTGTGGTTGTGTGTTTATGAGATGAGGGTTCATTAATGAACCCTTATATATGTTGGACTTGGGCCCAACTTGGGCCCAGTCCAACCCGTTAGCCTTTTTAGTCCATTTGATCCAACTTCGAGCCAAACCTTTAAAATTAACGCCCGGTTTTCCATTTCTAATATTTTCTAAGGTTTTCAACTGTTTTCACTTTTTCTTGCGCAGTACCAGGCAGACTTGAACCGGTTCAATTGCCGATTCACGGTTTTTCACGATTTTTCGCAAAAAACATATTTTCTGACTCAGAAAAACCTACGGAGTCCAAAAATCATATTTAAATTCCCAAATTCTCATCCTAACTTTCCGGAATCTAATTTGAGCATTTAAATGATTTTATTCGTTAAAACTCCGATTCTTACAATGAGAACAAGTTTAGCTAAATGAGTATGAGAGATATTTAATTGAAGGAGTGAGTAGTTATGTGGTATTCAAAGATCAGGAGGTTAAGGCAGGTACTATGGTTATTAAGAATAAAAAAGCTTTGGTTTGGAAAAAAGATGACGGTAAAAAAAGGATAACTAGGAAGAAAAAGATTGACTTGATTATGGTGATAATAGTTGATAAGAAGACTATCATGCCTAGACAAATAACGATAGGAACAATGTTTCAAGAAGCAGAATTTGATGTTCTGAGGTGCTTTCCTAGCGAGAGAATTCTCTCCGTCTTGAGAGAAGTTCTTTTCGTCTTCTTAATCACGCTTTATAAAATGGCCCTTTTCACTGTTAATTTAGTATGAGATTTAGTAAAATTAAAGGCCAAGTAGTGTGGGACAGAAGGCACCAAATTGAGCACTTGTGCGAACATCTCAAGCACAAGTTTCTTTAATTCCAAGTACTTTTTATATTAAGAGGAGTCTTAGTAGGAAAAAGAGACTTGATTCATGAAGAAGTTGGGTATGGGTGAAGAGTATAATAATACTAAAACTTTGGGCCATTAATTTAGGAGCAACATATATTGCAGAGCATCCACCCGCACCCCACCGCCTAAGCCCTCAAACATGTGAAGTGGACGCGAAGAAAAGAAGCTTCCATTTTTCACATCACTACTCGTAGTACTTAATTGTAACCAACACAACACCTCTTATTATTGTTCTCTCAATCTCTCTCTGTTTCTCTGTCTCAGGCGAAGATGATGAAGAATAGGGAAGAGGGTGTAACGGCGGTGAGAAATGCAGAGATAGATACAAGGGCGCCTTTCACGTCTGTCAAGGAAGCTGTCTCATTGTTCGGTGACAAAGTTCTCGCTGGACACGTCTATGCTAATACAACCTACCTTAAACACCAGGTTCCTTCTATATATTTCTCATTTATATATATGCACCATTTCATGCACCTCAATGATTATCAAACTATGTGTATGTGAGTATACCATATTTCACCAATTCGAGTATTTCAACACTCATTCACAGTCATCACCAATTGAATTGATGCCACTTAATTTTCTCAGCTAATAATCTTTTTATCTTGGCCTATTTGGCTAGATGCCACTGGGGTCTCTTTGGTTCAAGAGTGTTGTACCAATGTACCACCAAGTATTATATATTTTGTTAAGGTTTTATTAGGTCTTTACGATTT
>NC_029791.2:102486179-102499583 GCF_000816755.2 Arachis ipaensis
ATATTAATTATTTTTTATGAAATTATGTTTAATTCTTATCTTTGAAAGATCTAATATTAAAATTGAGGTTCTAGAATTTAAAATTTAAAATTTAAACATAAAAAAAGTTAGCTAAAAAATATTGGTTTACTACTTAAAGAGAAAAATTTAAATATTAGTAGAATTTATTATTTTTTATCAGCAATTTTAATTATTTGTCTAATTTTTTTAGTCTAATCTAAATATATATTTTTAATATATATTTTTAAATATTAATAATTAATTATTAAACAAAAATAATAAATTTTGCTAGCATTCCTCTTAGTTAAATTCGTGTTACGTGTAACTTTGAGAATCAATACTTTTCTTGCATTGGCGTGTGACAAAACCGACTAACTGTGTATTAAAATCTTAATTCCAAATATATATTTAATAATAATCTCTAACCTTTGCTATGATATTATGTAAGATGAGTATTATGCTTTGCTTGCAGCAGGGTGCAAAGCGCAAATAGAAATGGTTATCATTCAATGAGTAACAGACTGTGGAAATAACATTAATATATGCTTTTGTGTGTTTTAATTTACTCTTAGCTTGTACATACCATATACAATATAATATACCTTCGTTATATTAATCAGTTAAGCTTATTCATATATCGCTTGCATATGTTCAGAGTGGAGAGAAGGAAAGTTATTGGAAGATCGGGGAGGTTGCGGCAGAGCTAAAGGAAACGCGAGAAAACTTGGAGAGAGCAAAAGAGGAAAGCATGTTAATGGCGCATTGTCTTTCTTCTCTTCAGGAAGAGCTAGAACGCACCAAGCGAGAGCTGCAACAACTGAAGCAAATGAGTGAAACAGAAAAGCATGTTGATGTTCATCCACCACCACCACCAGTAGATGATGAGATTGAAGAAGACGTCAAGTTTGTTGAGAACTTAACCACTTTTCAAGTTAAGAGTTCGAGGTTCGAGGATGAGTTCCAGAAGAAGAGGTACGTCACCTTCGCCAATCCACCCTCAGAGTCTCGTCATCATGTGATGCTGCAGCCTCCTCCTGAAAAGTTGGAAAGGCATCCTTCTCTTAGGAGGAACACCAAGAAGAAGTCCTTCATTCCACTCATTGGTGCTATCTTTTCAAGGAAAAACCCAACCCAACATTAACATGTTTTTCGCCTTTACATAAATAATTACCAAACTAATAGCTAATTACATTTTGTTTTAATACTTGGTTTTCTTCTTAATTTCAGCAATAATAATACATTATCCTATATATCATGTAAAATTGAGATGAGAATATATGATTAATTACTGTTATATATTATTATTCCACTTCAAAATAAGAGCAAAACTAATAACTATCCTTGGAATGCATGTATCTTAAGATGTCCAACGTTGAACCAAATGATTTTTGCCTAATTACCTGAGAGGAGTGGATCTTTTCAGTTATTTTACTAAAGTGTGATTTTTTATTATTTTTTATTTTTATATATTTTTTAACCTACTTAAAGAATGTAAGATAAAAGACCACATCTTATCAAATAATTAAAAAAATTAAGCGAATCATACTTTCTACAACTTTTTTCCTGTTTACATCATGATAACCAAGTTTAGGATTGTTCAACTCCAAATCTGTAACTAGCGAGCATTCATTAGTGAGCATCAATGCCATAAATTTATAAGTCGTTGAAATTGTAGCATACTTTGACGAGGAGAGTATATACTACAAGAATAATTAGTTTTACTGACAAATTTTTAGTGGCAATAATATAATTGTCGTTATTTTTTTTATTTAAGTTATGTTTTTGTGGTTATTATATATTTGCCATTAATACTATATATTATAATGGGAATTATTATTATTGTCACTAAAAATATATAAAAAATTATTTTTAATAAAAAAATTTTAGTAGCCATACTATTATAGCTGGTATTATTTTTCATCAAAATATAAGAAAAATTATCTTTAATGAAAAATTTTTAGTGGCCGTTATACTATGGCTGCTATTATTTTTATTAAAATAAATTTTTTATAACACAAATTCTACGGACACCTACTACCTCACCAGTTACCCCCTTCCTTTTACTCTCTAAAAAACCTAAGTACCTAACCCTAAACCAGCCACCATCACAATCCCTCATTGCCAAACTCTTCTCCTCCGGTAGAGGGTGCCGTCGCACTCTTCTCATCACTGAACTTTTCTTAGTTCTCATCGTTTCTCTTCTCGTCGCCGTCGCACAAAGGAAGCGTTCATCCTGTGCCATCACCGTCTTGAAGGTTGCTCGATCTCTCTCTCTCTCTCTCTCTCTCTCCGAGGTCAACATGCACTCTTCGAGCTCACTTCCGATTCCTCCGTTGCCGTCACTTCCCTTCCTCCTTCGCCGCCGGTAAGCACTACTGCTTCAATTTAATTTTGCGTGTTTTGTACTTTTGTTAATAATACGAGTTTCTAGCTTTTCTGATTTTCTGATTGAGTTTGTTAATTTTTGCTTATTCTGAGATACTGGATTTCTGAAATAATGGTTGAATTGAATGATTACTCGCCGTCGAATGTTCCCTTCTTTTTTCTCTTCTAAATTTGGATTTTGGTCAGCACAACCTTGGTTTGAGTCAATATGGTTAATTTTGTTTATTATGAAATTGTTGACAGCGCATGACAATGGTGAGGTATCTGGTTTAGTGCTGCATTGAATTCCTGTACTTGTTCTTTCTTATTTGAGGTTCCCTGGTATTGCTTAAAAGTCTTAAGAACATGGACCCTGTGAAAAGGATGTAGTGATCAAAGCGGATTGCAAATTCTATAAATTATTTGGAGTATTAAATTGTTAATGAAAATTCAAACGAGGTTACTTAGTGATTGTTATGGTTGTGTTTGATTGCAGACAAGGCAGGATTTTACACCAGAACTGATAAATGAGGCTTACTATGTGGATATGAGGGCAAACAAAGATGTTTTTGACAATATGAGGAAAAGCCCCAAAGTCAAATTTGATGGGGAAAGATTCTCTTACAAGGTATAATTTTGTTCATCCTTGTAATGTTGTATCTAAACCTTAATGTATTATAGGATGATGACAACCATTTCTTATTATAGGAGCTATGGCATCTTTTATTGGATATACTTTCACTTTAACATTCGCTGTAAGGAAATTAAGTTGTGACTTGTTATTTATTTCATCTTATCTCTTGATCTTCCCTTGACTGTCTGATATTATATCATTTAGGTTCAAGGACTCATTACTACCGTTGGGGATCTTCGAGGAGCTTTTGCGGCCGTTGACAAGATCAACTCTGTTTTTTCTGGAGTTCAGGTTGATGATTCTCTTGCTTACGGCTTAGAAAGAGAACTAAGACAACAGAAAGCAGTGGATGATGAGAAATATAAATTATTCCTCTCTAAATAGTTCAACTGAAAAGAACCAAATGCATTACATGTTGGCACTAAAAACATCTAGCAATTTATTTAGCTTGGCTTGGTCTGGAGATGTTTGTCTTGAAGGTATCTCTACTGCATCATTCTTCTTATCCACTCCGTTGTGCTTTTCTAATGAATAGCTTAACTGCTTCAAGACCCATGTTTGCTAATGTTCTTCTGTGCAAGCTTTATTATCTTAATTTTTTTCTCCTTAATTTAGTTTTTCTGCGAGGAACTGTCCAATCTAAAGTTTGTTTTAATGTATTATGTAACAAAACTCATGCATGTGAACTTGTCTTATTATAATAAATAGAGTGACGACTAAGTATCACATTAACACAATATATTTCTTTTTCCTTTTCTCTTTTAAGTATTCTTACTTGCCTATTTTATACTGCAGATGTCTATTTCTCTTATCCTTTAAGGCCAGATGTGGAAATCTTACACAGGTTAAATTTAAAACTAAATTGTGGAACTGTAACTGCACTGGTAGGTTCTAGTGGCGCAAGCAAAAGTACCATATTATAGCTATTGGCTCGATTCTATGAGGTTTAACTTCTGTTTCATAAGTTGATAGTTGAAGTTTCATCTATTTCGTTGTTTCGAGAATTGATGGTGCCAAATGGTATTTTATTATGCAGCCAGCAAGAGGTTGCATAACGGTTGCCGGAGAGGATGTAAGAACATTTGACAAGAGTGAATGGGCCCTGGTTGTCTCTATTGATAAGCTCATATTATGCTTTACATGGAGATAAGTTTAGATTTGTAAATTGCTGAGTAGGTTGAATTTTATTTCCTAAATGTGCAATTTACTTTTTTGTGCAATTGATGCAAAAGTGACTTTGATGAAATTCTATTTTCTCCTGTATTATATGTGCTTTATGGTTAAGTATATCTGTTTTTGTCTTAGGTTAAAAAATATAGAGCTGCTAGTCAGAGTGCAATACAAATTTTAGAGAAGCTATGTACACTTCTATAATGTGCTTGTGAATCTTCTCCCCAAATTTTAGAGAAGGTATATATGCTTCCATAATGTGCTTGTGAATCTTCTCTCTCCCCCCTCCTTTTTCTTTTCTTTTTCGCTTTTTTTGTTCTTATAAATATATTTTTAATTTGCAACATTTTCAATCAGAAAGCAAGGGGGGCTACATTTTTTATTTTTGGATATTTTTGGTCTAATCATGTGGGGATTATTACTTTTTGTTTTATTTTATTTCCTACATAAATAACGTTTCATTGAACATTTTTAAGTTTATATCTGGTTAATGATGCCTATTAAATTTTCTCAATAGTGTGGAGCAACTCTGATGGAAGTAGATAGTGATGGGACAAAATTTCCTTTAGTTATTGCAAAAGAAAAAACTTGTTCCAGATGTTCATTTTGATTTCTTTTTAAAAATCTTTTGTTGCGTGCATTTCACAACATATTTAATGCAAGTGTAATAGTTTGATGCTCTTCTTTTCTTTTCTTTTCAAATATCATATTTATTTTGAACTTGCTTCTGTGACATTCTTTTGTAGGTTTCCTTTCCTCATTGATCAAAATTGTGGTGTTTCTATGTATGAAAGTGGTACGTGAGGAAGCTCTATCTCTCTTCTTTCTCCAAGTAGTTGCTGCTTATCTTGTATAGTCGCAGTGTCATAAATCACCAACATTTGCGGTTCCTTTAACTGGTTTGAGGAGACCATGTTAACAACTTATTTTTCATCTCCAGATTTCTTGCATGAAGTTTCACTTTTTTTTTTCTTAGTTGTATTAGTAAATCATATTAACTAATTCAATCCATTGAGTGTTGTATACAGATTTGTGTTAATAGATTTGCTAGGTTACTAAATGCAAGTATGCAACGTAGCCTTTAACTCGACCTGATTTGTGTTAACAGATTCATGAAATACTTGTTTGAGCGATATGGAGAAGGTAGAAGTCCATCGTTGGGTTTATTGGAGAGGTATCTGATACAATTCTTGTTTTGGATGTCATTAATTAGATCTATCAATTTCAAACCATCGTTGTTATCGATTTACAGTAGACTACAATATCTTAATTTAATATGCACATGAACGAGTTAATGTAGTCCCTGAGCAGTGTTTTCCCAGCTAAGGAATACTTACATAAATAGTGTCTTCCCATCTTGTGTTCCACATTAAAAAGTAGATTCCCCTTATATTTCCTTTATTTTTGCAGAGGCTTAGGGAAAAAGCAGCAAACAGAAACAAAGATGAATTTTACTTTTTGCTGTCACAATTATTTTGATTCTCTCATATATGTTTTGGATGATGCAGTTAGATTGTAACTATAGTATAATGGTTAATGGACTAGATGTATGTAGATTGTAACTATAGTAAAAATTTGTATTATGCTTTATTATTTTTCAAGAGAAATTTGTGTATAAATATTTTGAATTTAATGAAATATTTTATTTTGTAGTAATTAATTTTAGTATTTTTGTATTATGTATAATAATAATAATTGTTGGTAAAAATAATTTGAAATTAAAAAAAAAAAGATAGGTTGTTATTTCTAAAAGAGTGAGTATAATTAAAAAAAATTTAAGATTTTAGCGGCAATAGTAATGGCAGCTAAAAGTGAATAATATTATAATTTTAGAACTTTTAGTGGCTATATAAATTGCCGGTAAAATGAATTTTAGTGGCAATAGTAATGGCAACTAAAAGTGAACAATGTTTCCATCTTAGAATTACTTTTAATGGCCATATAAATTGCCAAGAAAATTGCCCCTAAAAGTTATATACTTTTTGCGGCCATTAAAATGGTCTTTACCGACAAATGTTATAATGGTCACTAAAACCTTTTAGCGGCGAAGCATAAGATGGCTAATGTCTAATTGCCAGTAAATGTATTAGCGGCTATTTTTATTGCCGCTAAAAGAAAAATAAATGGCCGCTAAAAGTGATTATTTTTGTAGTTATACTAGTATGGAACACAAGCTATATATTAAATATGGTTGATTTTAGCCCGCGCCTGTCCAATTGAGGCTAATGGAACGCCTCCTACAATCTGACACACTTTAACTTGGGTTTTCAGGTTTATTATAAAATTGTGTTTGACCCCTAAAAGATTCAGGTTCTGAAAAAAGGCACAACATAGTATTTCTAAAGATGACCCATAAGATTTAATAAATGGTTGGACTCTATCCCCTACATAATGCAGCCCAAGTTGTTTTATTGAACTTATCATGTGGGCCAGCCCAATTCGTAATTTAGCAAGAATGTTTGTTAAACTTTTTTTTTTAATTCATGACCATACAAAAAACAAAAAAAGGAACTCCATGAATGAGAAAAAGTTAAAAAAAAAACAAGTGAAAAATGAAAAATAAAAATGTTTAACGGATGGTAATCTTTAAGAAAATTTTATTCGGAAAGAGCTGTAGTTATGCATTCAATCTGGGATGCCAGTGATAGCCATGGAAACATAGACAAGCGAACCTACACTTTGAAGCATAAACATTATGAAGACTTTCAAGACATCTGTATTCTTTAAGATCGACTGTTGATGGTAAGTACATTTTGTTTGTGTTCCCCATTTTTTGCTATTTTGAAAGAATGAAGAATAAAGTAGTCGTTTAATATTTTTGTTGTATATGTCTATATGATTTTCTAGTTGAGGTATGTTCTATTGGAGATCAATTAGAACAAGTAAGTAATATGCTATGCATCAATAAATAGGAGAACCGTTTGAAGCATGGAAAAACCCTAAAATTCTTTGGCTTTGAAATGCAATTCTCATTTTACAAGGAGAACCATTTGAAAGGTTAGTATCCTATTTTCTTATAAAAAAATTAAAAAAAAAATTTTGAGCTAATAGTTATAAATTATTGTGAAGAAGTTGTTTTTGTCTAATAACTAAAAATATTTTTTATTTGTACAAATTAAATCATTTTACCTTTGACTTGTTATGAATTGTTATTAGATATTAGTAATTTTTGTTTTGGTAATTAGTTTACGTTTGAGTTGAAAATGAAAATTAGAAAGAAAAGTATGAGCTACACAAAGGTAAGTAGTTCATTAGCTAATGGTGATGATCGATAGCTAATGGTAAGCAGTTGTTCTGTTTGAATTTCTTAATGGAGTTGTATAGTATACATTATATAGAGTTCTACATTATACATTGAAGTAAATCATTGTGGTTGGAGTACAGGCAAGAGTACCTTTATTTCATTGTTTTATGTGATGTGTGATGCGTTGCAGGTCATTATTAGAGAAAGATCCGGACAGGTATTATAACAATTCGATGTATGCACCATTCCAAGAAGAAGGGGTCGTCGAGGAGAATGCAGCGAGCGATGGAGATGATTTCGAGGGGGTTGGGGGACATTCAGCTGAGTCAGGTGCAGAAGGCATCGATGATGATGTATACGGTGATTGCTTTTATGACAACTGGGAAGAAAGGGGAATTGATCGGCTGACTGATCTGGGTTGTATGAATTGGAAGGAAATTAGGGCTGATCAGATTAAAATGTTACATTTTGCAGACCGGGAAGTTGCTTTTGCTTTCTATAACCTATATGCGAAGATGAACGGGTTTGCCGCAAGAAGGTACCGGTCGCGGCGGAACATGAACAACGAGGTTACACAACAGTCTTTTGTTTGCTTTAGGTAGGGATTTAGAAAGCACAATGATTGTGAAGAACGTAAAAGGGAACTAAAGCCAGAGACCAGATGTGGTTGTGAGGCTGAGATGCGTGTACATGTACACAGGGAAAGTGGAAGATGGAAATAATCTATTTTCAGGAAGTTCATAATCACAAGATGCTTGAGGACACACTAACTTTCATGCTTCCCGGACACAGGATGATGAACGCGGTAGCTATTAATCAGATGAATATGATGCTTAAGGTTGGCATTAGGACTCCACAAATTTATGCATCGTTTGTGCAGACCGCAGGAGGCCACGAAAATGTTCCGTTTTTGAAAAGAGATATGTATAACCAAATAGACAAACAAAGGAAGCTCATTAGTGGGGATGCAAAATCGTGTCTTAAGTTGTTAGAATCAATGGCAGAGCGGAACCCAGGAATGTTTGTAAGATACTTGGCAGATAAAGATGGGCGATTGGTTCACCTGTTTTGGTCAGACAATTGCAGTCAGCTAGATTTCCATCTTTTTGGGGATGTGTTAGCATTTGATGCAACATATCGTAAGAATAAGTACATGTGCCCGCTTGTGGTTTTTTCTGGTGTAAACCATCATAACCAAACAATTGTATTTGCTGCAGCACTAGTTGCAAACGAGACGGAAGAAACATACACTTGGTTACTTCAGCAGTTTCTTGAAGCAATGAAAAGGAAGGCACCTG
The DNA here is from genome assembly GCF_000816755.2 of Arachis ipaensis. Taxonomy (NCBI): domain Eukaryota; kingdom Viridiplantae; phylum Streptophyta; class Magnoliopsida; order Fabales; family Fabaceae; genus Arachis; species Arachis ipaensis. Next base: position 102,494,890 of record NC_029791.2, read on the forward strand.
GATGTGTTATAACTGATGGTCACGGTGCAATGAAGAAGGCCATTGAAGCTGTATTTCCAGGTGCTTATCATCGACTCTGTGCTTGGCATTTAATTAGGAATGCTACTTCAAATATTAGCAATCCAGTGTTTACATCTGAATTCAAAAAATGCATGTTATTTGACTGAGGTATTTGAGTTTGAGGAAAGATGGTAGAAGGTTGTATCGGAACTTGGTCTCGAGACTAATCAGTGGGTGTGTGATCTTTATGCCAAGAGAGCAATGTGGGGCACTGCATATATCCGCAGACATTTTTTCGGTGGTTTCTGAACGACCTCGAGGTGTGAAGGTTTGCATTCTATACTCAGCAAGTTTGTACACTCTAGACATAACTTGAAGGACTTCGTTGAGCAGTTTTTTCGGTGCATAACTCAGATGAGGTCTTGGGAAGCACACATTGATTTGCAATCTATTGTTGGGGATTTGGTAATGCAGACACCATTGCATTCTCTTGAGAGATCGGCTGCAAATTCACTTACACGGGAAATTTTTCTATTGTTCAGGCCAATGCTTTCACGAGCTTGCACCCTGAAGGTTTGCTCCTGCACATACACACCTATGTGTGAGATTTATACACTTTCACGATCCAGAGATGCACAGCGAGAGTGGCAAGTCTCACATTATCCTAATGGAACTTTCTTTAAGTGTTCATGCATGAGGATGGAGTCATTGGGTATTCCATGTGATCACATTGTGGTGGTCCTTGTTCATATGGATGCCACAGAGATACCCTCAACTCTGGTTTTGGGCAGGTGGTCAAAGGATGCCAGGTCCAAAGTTAGGGCATTCATGGAAAAAGGACCATTTTGTTGGGATTCAATGGTCAATTGTGGTAGTTGGATGTTGAATGACTTGTGCAGGGAGCTGTGTGTGGTAGCGTCCAACGATGCTGATCAGTTTGTGGAAGTCACCCAGAAAATTAGGAGTGAGATCTCCCGCGTTAAGGGTTCAGTCAAAGAGATTGGCGAAAGAGCGAATATGGTCGGATCCTACACTCTGGAGGAATGTGTTAGGGATCCGAATATTGTCCGACAACGTACTAGGTGCAGAAAAGGTTCACTAAACCATCCATCAGTCAAGGGTGTCAAGAGGTGTGGCATTTGTAGGAAAGTTGGACATAATAGACTTTCATGCCATCAAAGGCAAACTAGGCGTGAGTCTGAGTCTTTGGCAGCGAGATGTAGCCTAAGCGGTGAGATGTACGACGATGATGACGTATACTATGAAGACATATCCCAGGTTAGTCTCATATGACTCTTGAGTCACCGATTTGAACAATCAATTATACACCAAATTGAATAATTATGACAAGTGTTTGTGTCTTTGCTTGTACCAATCTTACAGCATGAAGATGGAGATTATTATATCCCAGCACACATGACTGATGGTAATGTTGATGCTGATGAGGATGAATTGGCAGAGCAATGTGCAACGGATGAACATGAGTATGATATTTCATTATCGGAACCTTAGATAATTGCAATGTTGGGTAGTTGAATTTGTATTGTTGAGTACTTTTTGGTAACTTTTTACCTCCAGGTAAAGACATTAGCTTCCTTTATTTTTTGTTAGTAGAAAATGTCAGATGTTCTTGTAGTTATTGTAATTTATTCTTTCATTTGATCCAGAAAATTTCCTATAGTTATTGTAATTTTTCTCCCAGATTTCCAACAAATTAATGGTATGATAGTTGAGGGATAATGTCTTTGCTAACCTATGTTTAATTATTGGAATTCTAATTCAATGATTCTGAATAAAAGTTGTTTACATATTATGATAGAATATAGAAATGTAGAGATACAAACATAGAGAAATAAGGGTATATTATTGTTGAGTAATTATGGATAACTTGTTAAGCCGAAGTAAAGACATTAGCTTCCTTTATTATTTTGATTCCAACCATTCTTAAGTTGTGATGTCCGAGCAAATCATTCATAGAACACAATTAAAAATGTTTTGGTTCAACTCAGTTTGATTTGTCTTGTCCGACTCAATGCCATTTACTAGTAAGATCTAGATACATAAAAGACTACATATAAGTTCATAAGTTCAAAAGATACATGACAATTAAAAGGAAGATGTTTAAATAGTAGGCACATGCTGGATTGAAACATAAAGTCCACTATGATCACCGGCCAGTTCACAACAAAAGGTGTACAGCGAAGACCATTCTCTCTTTATCTCAAACTTTCGCACCAATACTTGGCATCCAAGATGTCACTTCATTGAAGGGCGCCATGACCAAACCCAATGCGGTGTGCATCCTGACGAGATTTTCATCGAGCTGCAACAATTTTCCACAAGTCAAGCTAGTGGCATTTGTCATAGATAGAACATTCAAGAACATATTTGATTACTTACCTGGGGCATAAGGTTTCGCTGAAAGGCGTTGGCCATTGCCATCCAATTCAAAACCGAAATCGCTGAAGTCTCCCTACGCGGTGGAATTGGCATATTAACATTACACACTAAATTTATATGCATATTAACTTTAATCAAAAGTGGTGTTGGTTGACTCAGTACTCAGTAGCATACACCAGAAGTATGATTGCTTAATATGGTTGCTTAACAAAAGTATGGTTGCTTAACAAAAGTATAATATGCATATAAACAGAGCTTAGAATTAGTAAAAGTTAATGATGAATAATACCTCAAATTGATTATAAATTGCTCTAAAAAGTATGGTATTTGATTAGATTGACTCTAGTGAAAGCATTCTTAAAGTTTCTCATTAAACTTTAAAGCTTAATGTGCCAACAATGATGTATACAGTTTTTAACTCAAATTAAAAAAACATCCTTTCATCATTTTTCTAAGTTCATGTTAGCATTCACCTAAATATTTCATTAAAAGGAAAGATGAGAAGTTTTATGAATCCAAGAAAAATCGACATAAATAATTCATTCAACAATTGAAAGGCATAATGGATTCCACCTTACCTTGATTGGGCTGCTGGAAGACCATATGCTTCTCTTATGCGAAAGTATGTCACTCCTTTGTACTTCTTGGAGAATTGCAGCGGGTATTTTGGTTTACCAATGACTGCTGATAAACCGTCTCCCTGAATCCATGCGGAATTGATTTTTTTAAGTTGAAGGCAACTCTATCCATCACAAATTTGAGTTACTGTATTAGACTAACCAATTTTCTTATGGTGGCTTTACGTCGAAGTGCTTTTTCATCATCCATCGAAGCATCTAGGTGATAAAGCACCTCATCTTTGAATGCTACGACAGCCAGGAACCAGTGTCCCTCATCCTCTTTGACAGGGTCATAAGCCTACGAAAGAAGTACCTAATTAATCATTGTGGAATAAATTATAAACATGTTACGGGTTGTATTTGTGAGTACATAGTTAAGATTCATAGAAGGCCTCATCCAAGTCGGCATGTAAGTTTCGGTTATTTGTTGCACATCTATGTCGTTGATGACATCATTCTGCAAGTAAAAATGGTCTTAGTTAGGCCAACGAAATCAAACAGGCTATGATATAACAATTGAAAGTCCTTACCGAAAATGACGGTGGAAGACACCAAATAACTGGTCCATCTTATCGTTGAAACAATTTCGTCAGCCTCATAGCAAACATTTCAAAGGTCTTATCATGCGGAAGCTCACCTGGTTTCAAGGTCATCAGCTCCTCTCTTGTCATCATTAAATCCCCGTATTTCACCAGTACCTCCTTGTTTTCAGAAAAATATTATGGTCACCATCCCGTGTGGGATAATGTTGCCATGATTGAACATGCAAAAAACAATCATCAAAGCTTAGTGACACTTACTCTTGGTTCCCCTATGGGTTGAATACATATGTTGCAATGCTTATTTGGAGTTCTGACAGTGAGGGCTCAGTAGGGCTTGGTGACATAGTTGGATTCATCTCGATTATATTGTTATTAACAATATTGTGGTTGGGGGTTGTATTCATCACGCTGCCAAATAGCTTCACTGAACTGCCTCCTTTACCCTTTTGTCCATTTGCACTCGACCCACCTCTTCTGGACGGAACACCATGCAAAGTTTCTTGTTCCCGAATAGGTAAATTGATTTTTGAGTTGCCTATCTTCCCCCGTTGTATAGGATATACCGCCGAGCTCGAACTTTCCCCTTTATATATCATGGCTGGACGACCCATTAGCGGTGGTTGGGAATTCTGTGACCCGGCACCGATTGAAGAGCCCGCGTTCAATATCGAAGTTGCAGGAATCGAGTTCATCTGGAAGCATTGCTTCTTGTTGGCGGCAGGGACATCACCTTGTGGCAACGGAGAACAAGGGAATGTGATTGCTATGGCAGACTTCCCCTAAAATGGTTGTTATGATATGGGTTAAACAGGTCAATTTAATTAAACAACTTTGATCTAACCCAGCCCAAGAAAACGTTAGCCCGTTGGGGCTTATTTGCTTAGTAATCCAATGCTGGATTAATTGTAAAGTATACCTTTTTCATGGATCAAAATAAATCACAAAAGTTTATTTTCATAGTCTTGCTTATTTTATCTTTATATACCTCGGTGAATCCCTAACATACATGGTTATACTCTGAACAGGCCCAACCTTCCACAAATCTTAACTTATCTAAAAAGTCCATTGTTATAGATTTATACTTAAACTCAATTCATAATAATATCAACGCCAATGAAGAGACGTGAAATAA
>NC_029791.2:102499936-102501772 GCF_000816755.2 Arachis ipaensis
TTATAACAAATTTATGACACAAAATTTCATAAAAATTTAAAAAAAATAAAATATGAAAGCACGATACTATACTAAAAATGAACTTATGCAATAGGAGCGTGTGAGGAAGCACCCAAATACCTTCGTTGATGACTTGCGAAGCAAAAATACGTTGTTCTCTAAACCTTTGTTTTTTTTTACTCTGGAGTTCTCACCTACTAGATCGTCGTCATCGTCATCAGGAATGGAAATCGGAATGGGAATGTCGGCGTTCAAACCGTCAACCATTCTTGACATTTTCCCAATCCTTCTTGGGGTCGTAGTAACGAAATCTCCGTCTAGTATATTTTTTTTTGTAAATGAAATATCTTGTTGGCTCTTGCCCATGTCTTTTTGGGAAAATGTTTCGGGCATGTTCGACTCCATCCGAACAAGTACTTTGCATAGTGAGTCAAGGCATTGTTCAATCCGTCCTCCACGAACATCACTTTGTTCGAGCCTCGCTGCCAAAGCATCAACGGAGGTCGCCAAAGCCTTGATGGCAGCAACAAGCTCCGAGTGTGCGCATAGATCAATTTGCATGGGTGCCAGTAACTACAAGAGACAAAAAAAACACAAAACAACATTATTTGAAAGTATTGTTAATGGCATAACAACGATGAACACTATTTGAAAGTCATTCCTAGCTTACATTTTCTGAGCTTCGGGTAAGAGTCCCGCCAACTAGCATTCCCGTGTGGTTGACGTTCATGAGAGAGTGGGTCTCCTCTGCGACGGATGCATCTACAATCATTTTCTCTATTGCTTCAGAAGACTGCAACGATGGCGTCTTTGTTCTAGCCGGAGAAGTTTTATCCATGTGTTTGAATGAGAATGTTAGGCAAGGCCAATGGATACGTGTTTTAATATACTAAACGAATATAATATTAAATTATGAAAATATTAAAAAATTAAAACAGGTCTTCGAAGAGGTAACAAAAAAACAAAAAAATGCATCATTAGTGTCTCGGTGATGAAGCATCAGGAAGCACAGGCCAAATTTTTTCTATTTCCAGTTAAAGATTGCGCCTAACGCTGAAGTATATCAGAGATTGATACGTTAAATAGAAAATATAAACAGGCAATAGAGAAGTTTTTTAATTATGTCAGTTTTATTATCCAAGATGAAAGTTCATAGTACTAGGCATCATTTTTAGCCTTGACACAGAATGTGTCCAGAATCTCCATTCAATGACCTTGACAATTAAGCACATAGTCGAGGTCTATATTGGCGCACTAAATACGTATAAGAGTTATGTAAAACTTAAAACATTGGCTATCTTTACAATGGTGTTTGTGTCATTCGTGTAACTATGGGCATTATTTTTTCCTTAAAACGTTTAAGAAATAGTATCTGCCTGAATGATTAAATGAATGATTTAATGAGTTGGCTGGATAAAAAAACATTTGCTTTGATAAAGACATTACTTTAACATTACAAATCCATAACAAAATAATCTCACTTCCTAATACAACACCACGCCAAAGACCAAAAAGGATAATCCTGAATGTGCTCATTATCATCGCCATCTCCTTTTTGGTAATTTTCTTTGCCACTTTAAGGGGTTTAAGTCCTCAACAACAATATCATTATGTCTGTTCAACTAGTTTATCCGTTAATTTCAGGACTTCAACTAATTTAAGTGTAGGCAACTTTAGTGTCGTCATTGTACTTTTACCTTATTAGTCTATTTAAGTGGCATTGTTCTTTTTTGCCTTTCAGTCTATTTATGTACTCAGAGACACTACAAGTTATTATTTTAATATATCTATCCCCGTACTTTTTATTAATATCATATAATATTATAATATATTTTA
>NC_029791.2:102501854-102505179 GCF_000816755.2 Arachis ipaensis
AATATTATGTAAAATTAAATCTATATCCTAATATTTGAATTTCTAATCCTATTCTTAAATCATATATAAAAAAATAAATTAAGATATATAAAACAACTAAAGTCTTTAACTCTAATACTAAACAGGTACAATTCTACACGTGATAATATTCTTTACCGTTAACATATTTCGTGAAGACACTATAACATAATTTAATTGTTTAATTTTTTGGCTTTATTTGGTGCAGACAAAACATAAATGCACACTCATCCCTATCACAGTGTTCTACTGAAAGCATATCAAAAAATCACTGAGCATTATGATTCTCTATAACAATGACAACTCCATATCGCTGCCCTGCACTAAAAAATTAAATACAACACGACAAAACAGACTCTGTGCAATTATGTGTGTCGTCATGGCTATACGACTGTCCAACCCAACGTAAGACAGATAGGCCATAGCTCCACTTTAAAAGAACGAACCAAATATACCGATAACTAACCATCTCAAAAATAAATAGTAACAACACATGCTAACGAAGGATGAGAAAAAAGATTAACTAAATTTCATCGTTACCAGCATCAACAAACACATTTCTATAGTATTAGCAACAACAACATCGAGAAAGCAGCTTCACATCCTCGCACTCACATTGACATGTTAAATGAATTTAATTTACCAACCTACTTAATGACCCATAATCCAGAGAAATAACTAAAGCAACAGTTCACAAAACCAAATTCTTCTTTAACACATACATCAAACATATAATAACTTCATACTCACTATAACTAAATTCAGATAAATCCAAACTTGATTCAAGGGGACTGGCCTTCGATACGAGCGTTCACAACAGCCTCATAACTGGCCAAAAGCTTCTCATAAGCATCCTCCAACTGGTCCACCTTAGCACGGAGTGCTGTATTACTGTCTCGAAGAAGCTTCACTCTTGAATAGTAATAATCTTTAATTTCCTTACCGATAATTTCCAAGACTTGGCCAAGCATCTCTTGCGCCGCATCTTCGCGAGCCGCCCTTTCTACCATAGAAAACCGACCCTTAGCATTGAGTTCAACCTCGTACGGCTGGCCTGGAACCACCATGGTAAATTCAAAGAATGGACCTTTGTCTCCGACATACCTTTCCTGCTTGAAGAAACACGGCCCAGGAATATCAGATTCGTGGCACACCTTCACCAGCCAGTCTTCCATACTATTCACTATGGTGAATTCACCATTAAGCTCTTCTTCAGGGATCACTGGAAGCCCTGCATCAGCAATCACTTCCACTAATTATTTTTCTACGGTTTAAATAACCCAAATATATACCATATACAATAACTCAAATGAACAAAACATTATAAGAATAACTTCGATTAAGCATATTCATTGAAACTCAAACTTACAGGATACCACAGGTCGAGGCCAGCTGCTCCGAGATGGCATACTTCCTTTCCGAACACCACTTCCTTCACCGCTAGAACCAATCATCTCCAGCCTTGTAGCTGTCTCAGTGGCAATACATCGCAATCTTGCGTTGAATGCCAATACAGCTTGTTGGTAGCTATTAAACCCGTGAAATTCAAGAAACGGGTAGTTACAAACTTGCTCTCTCGCGTCTTCCCAACTGGTATACACACCTGTCCATGTCTCCTTTGTCACTGCAAAAAATAAGTACCTTTGCATGCTATCCTCCATCCTTCAAAATCACTATCTCAATGGAGCCAGGCCACCAAACTCTCTAGTGTGTCGAACAAACCCTCTATTTTAAGACAAGAAATCAACGACTTCTCAGTTGTATATTGTCTCTTATATTAACATCAGTGGTATAATTGTATATTCTATATGGGAACAACTAACATATCGATTATCCAAACATCTTTTTGTGAGGATAATTCTTAATAAGGTAATAGGTATCTTATTTATTTGAGTTAAATAAATTAATTGATCCAAAATTAATGTATATATATATACCTATATATAATAAACTAGATTTTAGACAAACAAAATGAAAAAATAATTGTCAATGTGTCAACTTTTCCTTTTTTTTTTATTTTATAGCCACCTAATCAATAATTCATTCCAATATTATAAACAATAATTTCCATTTCATAAACATACTTCAATTACTAACTATTGAGATTTCTAAATTTTTTTATCATATATTTTTTATTTCTTAAAAAAATCTTTTGTTATTGAAAATTTTTAAAGAAGAGTAAAGAAATAAGAGAGTTAAGAGAGTGAATATTACTACTTTCAATTTAAAAAATAGTACTCTTAATATAATGTTCCTTTGTAGCAAGATTTTATAATTTAAAAGTGAGATTATGGATTATTTTTTTTGTCAACTGTTATTAATTAATTAAGAAATGACAATATTATTATTTAATAATACTCTTAATATAATGTTCGTTTGTAGCAATATTTTTTTTAAGAAAATAGTACTCTTAATATATATTTGTATTTTTTTAATACTGGCCCAAAAGGCCCAAAAATTTAACAACAAAAAATAAAATATAAAAATAATTGTCAATGTGTCAATTCTTTCTTTTCTATTCCACACCCACCTAACCAATAATTCATTCAATACTATAAACAATAATTTCCATTTCATAAACATTTATCAATTACTAACTATTACGTTAAATTGTATAAATTAACTTCATAACTTGTAACAATTCTTTTTTTCGAAACTAACCATTTATAGGCATACTTATTTCTTAAGTTTTGATTGATTTAAATTAAGTTAGTGTTTTTTTTTCAAAGTCAACTGTTTTTTGGGACAAGTCCAAAATCAATATATATACAGCCATAAAAAAATATACTACCACCGTTTTATATAGACAAAATCCAATATCACACCTTTACAAATTTAAAAATAAATACAGTCCAATTACTTGATTGTCTATTCACGGCCCAAATCACATGAAAACAAATATTTAATACTGACCTCCCATCAACATATATTTTATGTTTTCACCTAAAACATAATGGATACATTTGTAAATATTATAAACCGATTCTAACTCTGTGCAGGTCAAAAGCAACACGTCCTTAACTATCAACGTCAAATAGGTATACACGTGACAAATACTCAAAACTCCAACACAACAAAAAACTATGGGCATCGTGAGCACCGGGCAGGCGCATGCTAAAACTCACCATTAGTATTTGAAGAATACACAATATATATACGTCTCTGGAAACATCCAGCATTATTGTCTTTGTTCTATTATGTTGAAGTAATCAATTAGTATGAATGAAGTATACCACAAATATAAAATTAATGTAATATTATTTATAGGTGACTATTTGTATTAAAATGATTTTACGTATAAATGATA
>NC_029791.2:102505257-102518345 GCF_000816755.2 Arachis ipaensis
AAAATTAAAGTTATTTTTAGTATAATAAAAAATTTAATTTAAATTAATTAACTAAATTGATTTGAAAAATGTTAGGAGGTGAGTAGATTTTGTGATTTGTAGCTATTAATTAGTTATCAATAGTATTTTTAATTGTGTGAGATTTTATCTAATAATAGTGAAAAATTACGCAATTAGTGGCAGAGCTTGAAACAAAATTTTTGGGGCCAAAAATTTAATATAAAAATTTAAGGTCAAACTCATCTGATACAACTCTTTGAATTTTTGAAGGTTGTATCTCACTTTTTTCGTGATTCATTAAAGTAGAAGAACTATTTATAGATGTTGATATTGTAGAAATTATATGTTCTCCTTCTTGAATATTAGTCTTCCTCTTAGAAAATGCATTAATTCTTTGATTTTTCATCATTATTTTGTATAAAAATTTGAATATATATCCTGTAAAATATGTAAAAAAAAATTAGAAGGATAAATATTAAAATTTATAATATTTATTAATTTTTTTATCAATTTATACAAATACAATAATATCAATATTTATTGAATATTCTAATAATTTTTTATCATATAAAAAATTAAATTAAATAAACAGTAATATATAAAATAATATTAAATTAAATAAATAAAAAATACCTAATTTTAGAATGAGAAGCAAAACGTGTTTTTATAATGAGAAACAACGCAGCAAGCATGATGATTTTTGTTAGATAACTTTTTTTTGTTAGATCTGTTGTGAAGTCAATAAAGACTCACTCTAAAAATTATTATGCAATAAAAGCATGAGATAAGAATTGAACCTGATTATCCTAAATTATAATAAAACATTTGAGCCAACTGAACTACTCTTTATTTTTTGAAGAATTACTACTAATTTTTTTATAAAAGATTTGGGGGGCCATGCCCCCATTGTCCTAGTTAAGCTCCGCCACTGTACTCATTTTTCTTTTACTGGCTAAGTGGTAGCTAGATTTTAATAAAAGTGTTGTGTAAGCCCCGTTAAATTATCAAATAATTAACTAATAAATTAAATTTTAATAAAATAAATTAGAAATGTGAGTTTTATATTAAAATAGGATAGAACTCATTAAAATGAAAATTTTGACACTAATTTCAAAAAATTTGGCTCAAAATTAGGTCGAACGGACCGAACCAATTGAACTGGGCCCAAATCCAACAAGTCAGCCCATACACCAAAAGAAGAAAACCCTCTTCTTCTTCCCCATTCAGCACAACGCTGAAACAGCCAAAGGGGAGAAAAGAAAGGATTTCACACCCTAATCTTCACTTTAATCTACCATAACTTCTCACTCCGAGCTCCGATGGCCGCACCGTTTGCGGCCACGCGACCACCACATCGAGCTCTACGAATCTATCGGAACAATTTTATAGGTAAGCCACGCTATTATCCCAGTTTTTCTACTCCTCAAATTTTGAAAATCTTGAATATCCATGTTGAGATTTTGTTGAATTTGGTACTCTAATTTTGGTTTAGCTTGCGGAACTTGTTGGATTTGGTTCATTTGGTCCATGGGTACGGTAAGGATCACTAGCTCTAGTCAATTCCTTGAAATTGTTGATTGGGTATGTGTGTGTGTGTGTGTGTGTGTGTGTGTGAATTTAGGAGTATATACATATATTAGAATTTGATTTTGGGCATTGGAAGGCTTGGTGGAGGATTAGCATCAATACTTTGGTGATTTTGGACTTGTGTGACTTTGGTGATTTGCCTTGGTAAATACGTGGAAGTTGGCCAAAGTATGGTTTAGGTTTCACGTATTTAATATATAATATTTTGTGAAAACTTAGGCTAGATGACCATAGGATAGGTTGGAACGTATGAATATGTTTAATCTTAGTAACCTTTGTTGGATAAATGATGATTTGATGATGATGATATATATATATGTTGAATTGAGAGATGGTAGGATGTGAAAATTAATGCGATATTGATAAAGAAATGTTATGTTGATGGTTGTAGGTATGGTAAATTGAGTTTTAAAGAAAATAGAGGTTTTGGCAATTAACTTGGTATATTATAGTGTTGAATATGTGTAAAGAAAGTGGAAATTGAGTTTGGTTTGTATGGAAAATGGAGGTTTTGAAGTTTTGTGAAACATTAGTTTTTGGCCGAAATTCGGCGAGTCATAACTTGGCTTCCAGAATTCCAAACGGTTTCAAATATGTTTTATATGAAAATTGGGTCCGTGAAGTTTACTTCGATTGAAGAATGAAAGAAAAATATTTTAAAACGGAAAAGTTATGCGCGTCGGAAGTTTGGGATTGAAATTGAAAATTCTGCAGCTTTTTCAGACTTAGCAAAAATTTTGGAAAAACGTACGCGTGACCTGGGATTTGCGTACACGTCCAGCTGCTCGCGACGCAACCAACCATTTCAGGTTGGGATTCACACGTACGCGAGTAGAGAGCTTCCGTACTCGAGTAAGGATTTTTCATGCCCATACGTACGCGTGGCTCACGCGTACGCTGGCCCACGCACACGCGTGACCCCTGTTTCAGCAAATCTGGGTTTTTGAGTTTTAAACCTAATTTCAAACTTCTAAACCTCTATTTTCGTTCTTTCAGTCATGAATCATAGCAGTAAGCCTAGTAATTAGATGAAGTTAGGAAATGGAGATAACTTGGGAATGAAGTAAAGCTAAAAAAGTGATGAATTAAGTATGGAAATATGTGTACTTGGAGTGCAATTGGTGTTATGATTTTGATGGTATGAATATGCAATGTTTATAAATGATTATGAATATTATTTGGCTTATGCACTCAAATGATCTGAGATACGAGTTTCCCTGGGTAAAGTACCGTGGCTTGCCACCACGTGTTCCAGGTTGAAACTCGATACTCTGTTGACCCTACGTCATAAGGGTGACCGGATACATAAATTTCCGGAAATGGTAACCCCCCATTGAGTAAAGTTATATATGAATGTATGAATTATGTATGAAAATAGAAAAAGCTATGTATAGACATATGGGGATGCGCAACGGGGGACAGTCCAAGTGTTTAGCAAACCAGACTTGTCGGGTTGGCTTGATAATCGACAGATGAGCCTCATCAGCCATAGGACAGACATACATCATATGCATATTGTCTTAGTTGTCTGCTTGTGAACTATATGGGATTGCCTATGTGATTATAAACTACTATCTGTTATAATTGTTATCTGTATTACTTGTGAACTACTTGTGTTTGTCTTGTTTTGCTTGTTTGTCTGTGCAACTCTTAGGAGATGGAGGAACGGAGAAAAGGTAGAGAAGTTTAGTGTACAGGTTAGGTTTAGTTAGGTTTGAGAACCTTTAGATGACCACCCACTTATGGCTTCTGTTTTTAGTTCCTTAAGATTTATATCTGAGTGACGGCATTCTAGGATTGCCTCTGGTATTCCCAGGACCTTATATCTTATGTGTGTGGCACCTTTACCATGCTAAGAACCTCTGGTTCTCACCCCATATTGTATTATTGTTTTTTAGATGCAGGTCGAGAGGCTCCTCGGTAAGCGTTTGGACTTCTATAGCGGAGCGATTTCTGGGTTTTATAATTTATGTTTATATATGTACTTAACTCTCCGACCAGATACTTTATTTTGTACCTCTTAGAAATTTATGGAGAATTAGGGTTTATCTTTGTATTTTGGATTTTTTTCGGGGTATGTATATATATATGTAAATATCCTTCAGCCAGCCTTAGCTTCGCAGGCAGAGTCAGGAGCTCGTTATTTTGTACTTTTGGACCTCTATTCCCACTTTCTGTTTATTTATACTTAAGAATTTTAGATTTCTTCGCACGAAAGTAACCCAATTTTCTGAGTGTTGCACTTTTCGTCTTGCGAATTTGTTTTACCCATTTTTCAAGGCTCCTCATATACTGTATTCTTTTCAATATTATTATGTATATATTTTGTTTTAGAGGTCGTAATACCACACCACCTCTGCTTTACGGCTTAAGCGTAAAACTCTGTGTGGTAGGGTGTTACATGTTGGCCCCTTAACTTTTTCAATTGATTTTACATAACAATATTGATTATTAACTAGTTAAAAATTTTAAAATTCAGTTTTAACTAGTTATAAAAGTAAAAATTAATTTAAAAAAAAAACCAATTTTTACATAAAAAAATTAATTTTAAAATAGAAATATGATTTTATACCAAAAAATTAGTTTTTACACTAAAAGATCGATTTTTACACTGAAATATTGGTTTTTACACAAAAATTAGTTTTTTACATAGAAAAATCGATTTTTATACACAAAGACAAAATTTTACCTTCTTTTTAAATTGAATTTTTTAATCTAAAAATTATATTTTTTTCTTTCTAAATAATATACAGCAACAAAAAGATTTTAATTTTTTAAAAAAACCAAATAGTTTTAGAATATAACAAATAACAAGATTAAAAAAAACTGAAATAAAAACAAAAATAAATAGTTAAATCCTACCAAGTTATTTGAAACATCTCTCCATTATCTCTAACATCTAGAATGTTTAGAACATGACTAAAGATAACATAAACAATCTATTATCTAGGTTTTCTAGTCATCCTCAAGCGCAATTAAACCCTAGATCCACAGAACAAGTAATGTCCTCTGATAAAATTAAATCTGTACAAAAGCACTTGACGGAAGAAAAATGTCGGTAAAATTTTTTTACAAAAATATCACGTTGCAAGTATAGTTTTAAATCGACAATTAAACCTCCGTCAATGTTTAAATTGTTTGTCACTTAAGCAAACCCAATAAAAATAACTAAAGTATTTAAACCTCGGGTCGTCTCTCAAAGAAATTGTAGGGAAGTGTACTTACTCTTTGTTATGGGAAAGGTATCTTTTGGGGTTTTTGTAATAAGAGACAAGTAATGTAAATAACAAGAAAATAAACTAAAAACTAAGGAAAGTCTTAGCAACGGTTGAGAATCGGAATTCCTATCCTCATTATCATCGTCAATTGTGATGGTAATTGCCTTTTGCTCTCGCTTAGTTAACCTCTAACAATTAAAGGAAAGTCAAGTGAGCAAAATCAACTTAAGTTCACAAGTTCAAATCAAAGACTAGATTTAGTGAAACTCAAGCCAACTAGCAACTTTCAGTCACCAATCAACAAGAAACTTTGACAACTCAAGAGTCTCCAAATGATCAATCCAAGCTAAGAACAGAAAAATCTATTTTAAAATCCAACCAAGTATTTCATCAAACACTTGAAAGGTACAAAATAAAAACATAGAAAATTAACAAGAAATATTAAATCTAAACTACCAAATGCAAGAATCAATAATTAAAAATTAAAGAGAGAAACAATAAACATGGAAAATATAAATTGTATTAATAGAAATCAAACATAACAAGAGTTCATAAACATAA
Organism: Arachis ipaensis; assembly: GCF_000816755.2. Lineage (NCBI taxonomy): Eukaryota > Viridiplantae > Streptophyta > Magnoliopsida > Fabales > Fabaceae > Arachis > Arachis ipaensis. The sequence continues at coordinate 102,510,624 of NC_029791.2, forward strand.
AAATGGCATAAAGGGAAAATTAACAATACAAACAAAGAGACCCAAGACAATAAAGCATGAAAACATAAATGAAACTACACTGAAATAGGAATTAAAGAGAGAACTAAAGCGAAATTAAGATAATCTACCCTAATTTCTAGAGAGAAGAGAGAGCTTCTTTCTCTAGAATATAACCTAAAACATGATACTAAGCTAGTCTCTGATTGCTCTCCCCTTGTTCCTTCATCAATTTTGCATCGAATAGCTTCAGAAATGAGTGAATTTGGGCTTCAGCCAGTCCAGAAATTGCCCCCAGCGTGTTAACTTTAATGAGATCACGTGACGCTTATCACGCGTACGCGTGAGTCACGCGTACGCGTCGCTGGCAACTTTCTTCATCACGCGTACGCGTCGCCTTGACAAATTTCTTCTTAGCGTGCACGTGTCGAGCACGCGTACACGTCGCCTTGAATGTTCCAAATCCTCATTTTCCATGAATTCTCCGTCTTCCATGCTTTTCTCTTCACTCCTTTGATCCATTCCTCGCCTCTTGACCCTGAAATCACTAACAAACATATCAAGGCATCGAGTGGAATCAAAGTAAATTAAATTTAACTAATTAAAGGCCTAAAAAGCATGTTTTTAACCATTAAGCACAATTAGGAGAAATTCATGAAAGCATGCTATTATGTTGAATAAATGGGAGAAAAAGTTAATAAAATCCACCAAATACAATAAATAAACCATAAAATTGTGGTTTATCAACCTCCCCACACTTAAACATTAGCATGTCCTCATGCTAAATTCAAGAAAGACAAAAAGGGGTAATCAATTTATTCAAATGCAAACTATCTAAATGCAAGCTACCTACATGTGTCTAGCTATTATAATTACTATCTATCTATATATATAAGCATATGTGTGGTCAAAGTGAGTCAAATTTCCAAGAGATCATATACGCACAATCAAGGGCTAAATCAATCATATCAAAACATATTCACAATTGAATTGAGTTATTCAAAAGAGTTCACAAACTTGCAAGATAAGTAATGATCCAAGATGGACATATGGAAATGAGCAATTAAACCCTCACCGGATGTGTATATGCACTCTAATCGCTCAAGTGTTTAGGGTTAATCCACTCAATTCTTCTCTAATCATACTTTCTAAAGTTTTTTCTTCATCTAACCAAATCAACAAATATTTAGTGTACATATGCAAATATCATGAGGGCTTTTCAAGGTTTTAATGGGGCTAAGGTAAGGGTGAGGATATATGTATGGCCAAGTGAGCTATCATTTGAATCTTTGACTAATCTAAGTTCTCACCTAACACATACACACTCTCTATACAATTCTAAAATCAAGCCTGGCCACCCACGATCTCACTTTTACACATATACATACACTCAAGTATCAATTCCAATTCCATCACATATGAATTGATCTTTTTATTGAACTTAATATTGGGGTAATTTTATCCCCTATTCATTTATTTCTTCTTTTCTCTTTTTTTGTATGAAAACATAATATATACAAAGGACATCAATGCATATGGTTTCTATATTTTCACATGAGTATACACCCAAATTCTCAATATTTCTCAATAAAAATAAAACACATTCTCATCAACCAAAGTTCTCATATTTCCTCACACTTAGGTGACACACACTCACTATCTTAAGCTAACCAAATATTTAAATAGGATAATTAAATATTTTTTCACTTAAGGATAGTGATGTGGTAATATAAAGAACAAAATGGGGTTAAAAAGGCTCAAAGTGGCAAACAAAGGAAAATAAAATGGTAGGCTATTTGGGTCAAGTGAGCTATAATAAAATAATGGCCTTAATCACATAAATGCATGAATATACAATAAATAATGGACATATAGAATGGAACAAACCAAAGATTGCAATCATAGAGAAGAAAACACACAAGAATAAAAATCATGGTTAAATAATGTAACCATACAATTAGGCTAAAAAACCCACAAGTTGTGTGTTCTTAGCTTAAAAACCATATTCCAAACTATATATATACATCATGCAAGTTTCAAAGAGTTTCAACTCAATCAATTTGAATTTTAATACCCTTTATAAAAGGAATTTCTTGAAAATCTCATCAAATTGACCAACATTTATTATATATATAATAAATTATATGATGTGATTGTGAAAAGTTAAAAATTCCTAGTTTAATCCTATTTTCAACCAAATCAATTTTTCATATGCAACGGAATAAATTAAGCTCAATTATGCGCATTTTTCAATCACATTAATAAACTAAAATACTATATATATATATACACTATCAAACTAAAAAGTGCAAATCAAACTAGAAATCTAAGGTATATACAAGCAAAAGTGCAAAATGCAGCAAACTAAAAAGTATCCAAAACAACTAATATATACAAGAATCCAAAAGTGTAATAAAGTAAAAATGCAGATACTGAAAAGTAAAACAAAATAAAAGCAGAAGTATCTGAAATGGTTCACCAAAATATAACTCTGCCGATGATGGCGACCTCCCCACACTTAAATGACAGCATCGTTCTCGATGCTCCTCAGGTCAAGTCGGGTGAGAGGGGTCAATGCCTGCATCTCTACCATTGCCTGTGGGTGGATGTGGCTCTGGCTCTGTCGGCTCTGGCTGTGCAGGTGCCTGTGGCTCTGTAGGGATCTCATTTTGAGTCTCCTCCTACTGGGCATCCTTCTCCTCCTCAGACTGGTCAGATGGAGTGTCGGGCTCAGAGGGAATATCCGCGTGGCCAGAAATCACAATCAACTTCAAGTGTGCATAACATCGCTTGTTGCGACGCTCAGACTGCTCATAACGTCGCAACAAGCGCCGCTCCATCCGATCCATGCGCTCAAAGAGGCGCTGCACAAGATGGTAGACCGGCTGTGATGCAGATGATGGTGGTGATCAAGATGGTGCAGATGGTCCTGCTGCAGCTGAAGAAGTAGCCGGCTCAATAGCTACTGCTATGGCTACTCAGTCTCGGCACCAGGCTACTGGGCGGTCACCAAACCATTCACTCCAAGGGATAACTTTCTCCTTACCGTGAACTGCTGGTGCCTCATCGCCCTGCTCCCAGGGTACCTCAGCCCGGTGAGCTAGCTGTGTGACCAAACAAGGGAATGGCAGGTTACCTCTAATATTGGTCCAGTACATGTATCTCCTGATGAGTTGTGGAAGGTACAGCTCCTTCCCCTCTAAGACATACCAGATTAGAACTACCATATCGGCTGGGACCTCAGTAGAATGAGTACTAGGCATGACATAGGTGCATAGGATCTGCTGCCACACCTTGGCCTCTTTCGTCAGATAATTGAACTTGATGCCCTTCGGAGTCACTTTCGAGGATCCTTTATCCCAAGGGGCATCAGAATGGGCAACCGTACGATGCACTGCATCCCAATCAAAACTCATACAGTGAATATCCTCCTCAGCCTTGTGGAAGGTATCCTTATCACTGATCTTTGGCTGAAAGTGGAGGATGTCCTCAATAGCCTCTTCTGTAATTAGAATCTGCCTGTCTCTGAGGTGAACTGCATCAAGGGTCGCTCGGTATAAATTGCAATAGAACTCCCGGACCCAAGACTCATTCACTCTCACTAGCTCTCTGTCCAAAAAGACCCAATCCCACTCCTCAATCTGATGCTCAGTATACTGCTCCAGATCAGAAGGTACAACTTGTTTCTTCTCCACAATGAGGTTCCGCTTATGAAAGTGCAAAAATCTGAGCTCACAGTATAGGTTGGCAAACTTAACTGAGTTGGTAGAAGGCGTAGCTTGGTCAGCCTTCTCCTTCTCATTAAGCTTCCGCTCAGATAAGCCTAAGGTCGCTAGCTTAGTGGATGGCTGCGACCTTTTCCTCTTACTGGAGGTGCCTTTGGCTTTGCCTTTCCCTTTGTCAGACATCCTGAAAAACAGAATTTACAGGATACAGAATATTAAACAAAGCTGAGGAAAGAAAAGCAAACCTCATATAATCAAATAGACAGAAATCAGAAAACAGAAGGGCATCGAAACAAAATCATGAAGTGAGTATAAAGATGTAAATTCTTGTAATGAAAGAAAAATGGAATTCAAAAATCAATCAGGAATCACAATCCAAGAATTTATACAATAATGCCTAGAATACTTGTTTGTTAAGAAACAAAAATTATCATGCCATAAAAGAATTCAAAAGTGTTAAACTGGAAAAGGGAAAAACTAAGAAGAAAAGTTAAAAATTTAATTAAATCAAAAGTTAGAAAAGCAGGTCAAAAATTAGTGGCATGACAATTATTGAAGTTAACCAAGAGAAGTTCAAAAGTTTAGGAAACAAGCATACTCACATTCATGAATTGTAATGCAAGTCATTGATGATGAAATATGTAATGCAACATAAGCACACAAAGAAATGAAAGTCATCATCAATGTGTTTGATCACAAAATTGTAAAAATTTGTGTGAAAAAGATTGAGCATGCACTTAATGTAACCCAAAGTTGATTGAAAACTGAAACTTTATCAAGCGGTTACAAAAGTGAAACCGCACCAATATTTACAACTTCAAAAGAACCTCAAATAAAGATGAACAAGATTAGGTCAAATAGGAAATTTATGAAAGTCACTTCAATGGTCAAGGAAAAATTTGAATTGAAAAGGACCAATGAAGAAGAAACATTTTTTACCTAACTTAAAAATTTAAAAACACCAAAGAGGTTCAAAATGACTTCGTCAATCAAGGTTCTATTTGACACAGAAATCCGTCAAATAGTTCCTTGATGTCAACAATCACAAATTCAATTAAAGGGAACTAAAAAAAAGATGCCGAAATGCTAGCCGGCCAAAGTGTGGATTGGAGTTGGCAATAACAAAATGGGGCCAAAGTTAAAAATGCACCAAATCTAATTCACAAATTGAAACCTAATTGTTCCGAGGGTTACCTGAAACTGGAGGTCGATCTCGGAAGAGATCTGCTGTTGCTGCCGGAGCTGTCGTGTCCGACTTGTTGGAGCTGGTGGTGTTGCTGATCCTTTGTCACCGGAGGGTGGTGGTACCTGCAAGAGCCTCTGATGCTTAAGTGAGCATGGGCTTTAAGCAGGTTTTTTATAGAATCAGAGTATGAGTTATACCTGGGTGCTCCAGTGTATTTATAGTAGTGTGGGCTGACCTTTCTAGATAAGATAAGTTAGTTATCTTATCTTATCTTTAAGTGAGGTCATCTTATCTCTTAGGGGAACCGCCCTTATCTTTTTAGGCTTTTAGTTGCCTTTAGATTGGGCTGTGTCCCTTCATTTGAGTCTGCTTAGGCTTCTCATGGCAGTTTGGCCGACCTCTTTTGAGAAGAGGTCGGGGCGACCCATCTGAAGAGGTCGGTCGCTTTATCTTTAATCAGCCCGGTTCGGATAGCTCAACCCAGGGTATGAACAGTGCCCCTGCTTGAGCTCGACTTTTTCTTTTTAAGGTCATGTCCTTTAGACTTCGATCCTCTGAGGAAGTCGAGATCGAGCATTTATCTTTTGCCGATCTCTTGCAGAACTCCTGCCAGGTTTAGCCTTTCTACTTTAAAATGCGAAGCGTTTCTTTCCTCTGTAGCGCGAGTTTTTGTTTCGTTGGTAACGTGCGCGGGTTTAATGCTTATTAACTCCTTTTGCCGTTCCGTTTTTCCCTCTTTTTGAATTTTTTCAAAAGACTTTGTTTTCAGTTTCTTCTTCTCCTTTCCCTTCGTCGTCTACTGCATTGCTTCGCCTTCTCTGTTCCTCTTACGCTTCAAAATGTTTCTGTTCAGTCCCAGGGTATTTGCTTGTGCGGGTTTCAGTCATTGCCTTTTCTAATATTTTCTGTTTTACACGCTCCCAAGCTTTCCATCTCCTTTGCTCGAGAATGCATATTTGGTCGCTTGCTTCTTCCTCTTCCCTCGTGGTTGCTTCTTCATCCTTCACAGGTTTGGTTTTTTCTTTTCCATTTAAGGTTTTTGTTAGTCGCCTTCTTGTATGTCTCCACTGTTGTATGTGATTTTTGTACTGATTTTGTCTCTGAGAATCTTGACCCCTTCGAGAAAAAGAATGTGTCGTTCTTTTCGATGGTTATCTGAAAAAGCTTGCATCTTTGTGGTGATCCCTGCATTTCTTTTGCTATGATGTGTGCCTGGTAATTTTTGCTTTCTTAGGGTTTTATTAGCACTGTTCCTACATCTTTCATTTTTGCATGTCTTCGTCTCTGAGTTCACTACTTTGTTTGAACTATTTGGTAAAGAAAGATTGTAGTTTTGATGATGATGGATTTTTTGCTGCATTGTGTGGAGTGATGTTACTAGAGAAGGATTGTGTTTTCTTGTTTGGGAGATGATTAGGGAATTGACCATTGATTTCCTTCTTTCCTGGTTCCTGCCTTGTTACTGCCTCCAAAGGGTGCCCCTGGACTTTAGTATGAATCCTGGGATTTCCCTTTTACTGCTGTGTCTGACTCTTGACGTTCATATGTTATTGTCTGAATTGTTTTCATATTTGTCTGAGTTGTTTGGTAGTAAACCATTTTTTTTCCTGTAGGAATAGTTGACCTATGTCTTCTCGCAAAAACATTGTTGAGATGTCTACTAAGATCCCGGATGGTATGCTGACTGGATGGACTCTGTTGTGTTGATGTGTGTTACATTTGCTGATTTTGAGTATTGTGTGCGACTTAGGAGGCACCATAGGATTTGTAGTGATAGGGATCAAGAGAAGAATTATGAGTTAGTGTCACTTGACCCTGAGGAGAGGGTTAGTTTTCCCTCTTTGACTCAAGGGGAACGTCCCTTTTTCTATGCTTATGACTATTTCTTTAGTCAATTGAATATTACCATTCCTTTTACCCCTTTTGAGACCAAGTTGTTGTGGTCCTGCAATGTAGCTCCTTCTCAACTTCACCCAAACTCTTGGGGCTTCATAAAAATCTTCCAATTGTTGTGTCAGGAACTGGATATCCGACCTACCTGATGAGCGGATAATTTATACGCTTTTTGGCAATGTTTTTACATAGTTTTTAGTATGATTTGATTAGTTTTTAATATATTTTTATTAGTTTTTAAATAAAAATCACATTTCTGGACTTTAATATGAGTTTGTGTGTTTTTCTATGATTTCAGGTATTTTCTGGCTGAAATTGAGGGACTTGAGCAAAAATCAGATTCAGAGGTTGAAGAAGGACTGCAGATGCTGTTGGATTCTGACATCCCTGTACTCAAAGTGGATTTTCTGGAGCTACAAGAGTCCAAATGGCACGCTCATAATTGCGTTGGAAAGTAGACATCCAGGGCTTTCCAGAAATATATAATAGTTCATACTTTGCCCGAGTTTAGAAGATGCAAACTGGCGTTCAACGCCAGCTCTCTGCCCTATTCAGGAGTTAAACGCCAGAAACAGGTTAAAAACTGGCGTTTAACTCCAAGGAAGACCTCTGCACGTGAAAGCTTCAATGCTCAGCCCAAGCACACACCAAGTGGGCCCAGAAGTGAATTTCTGCATTATTTACTTATTTCTGTGACCCTAGTAACTAGTTTAGTATAAATAGAACTTTTTACTATTGTATTTAGAGTCGGATCTTTGATCAGTTTTATGCTATCTTAGACCTTTATAGAGGCTGGCCATTCGGCCATGCCTGGACCTTCATCACTTATATATTTTCAACGGTAGAGTTTCTACACACCATAGATTAAGGTGTGGAGCTCTGTTGTTCCTCATGAATTAATGCAATTAACTATTATTTTTC
>NC_029791.2:102518363-102524457 GCF_000816755.2 Arachis ipaensis
GAGCTTCAAACTCGCGAGTGCTGGGCGTAGTGACAGACGCAAAAGGATTACTGAATCCTATTCCAGTATGATCGAGAACTGACAGATGAATAACTGTGCGGTGACAGCGCATCTTGGACCATTTTCACTAAGAGGATGGGAAGTAGCCATTGACAACGGTGATGCCCTACATAAAGCTTGCCATAGAAAGGAGTATGAAGGATTGGATGAAAGCAGTAGGAAAGCGGAGATTCAGAAGGAACTAAGCATCTCTATACGCTTATCTGAAATTATCACCAATGAATTACATAAGTATCTCTATCTTTATTTTACGTTTTATTTATATTTTAATTATTAAAACTCTATAACCATTTGAATCCGCCTGATTGAGATTTACAAGGTGACCATAGCTTGCTTCAAGCCAACAATCTCCGTGGGATCGACCCTTACTCACGTAAGGTTTATTACTTGGATGACCCAGTGCACTTGCTGGTTAGTTGTGCGAAGTTGTGACAAAGAATTAAGATTATGAACGTGCGTATTAAGTTTTTAGCGCCGTTACCAAGGAATGAACGATCACGATTTTGCCACACCAAGTTTTTGGCGCCGTTGCCGGGGAGGGAATGAACAACAATTTCGTATTTGTTTCCGGCAACAACAGTGCCAAGTTTTTGGTCCGGCAACAACACCAAGTTTTTGGCGCCGTTGCTGGGGATTGTTCGAGTTTGGACAACTGACGGTTCATCTTGTTGCTCAGATTAGGTAATTTTATTTTAATTTTAAGTTTTTGTTTTTATTCTTTTTATTTTTGAAAAATTTTCAAAAAAAAATTTCAAAAATAAATTATTCTATGGCTTCAGAATTTTTAAGAATGAATTCTAGAGTTTCACGATGATCTGTTGAAGCCTGGCTGGCTGTCAAGCTATGTCTAAATTTTTGGACTCAGGCTTCCACCTATCATGGCAAGAGCCCTTGGACTCTCATCTAATCAGCTGTTATACGCCTGATTTGTATTTGCTGAAGCTTGGCTGGCCATTGGCTATGTCTAGTGTTTTGGACCGGAGCTTTCACTGAAAGCTTGGCTGGCTAGTAAGCCATGTCTAATTCTTGGACCGGAGCTTTAGACTATCATTGCATGATTCCTGGAATTCTCATTAAAAATTTTGAAATCCTTAATTTTCTTTTTCCAATTAATTTTCGAAAAACCCAAAAAAAATTAATAAAATCATAAAACCAAAAATATTTGATGTTTCTTGTTTGAGTCTTGTGTCAATTTTTAAGTTTGGTGTCAATTGCATCTTTTTAATTGCTCTTTAACTTTCGAAACCCATACATGGTGTTCTTCATGATTTTCGAGTTGTTCTTGACAAGTCTTCTTGTTTGATCTTCATATTTTCTTGTTTTGTATCTTTTCTTGTTTTTCATATGCATTTTCAATTTGTTAGTGTCTAAAGTTTGAAAATTTCTAAGTTTGGTGTCTTGCATGTTTTAATTTTAAATTAAAAACAAAAATATTTTTATTTTATTTTATTTAATTTTCGAATTCTTCCTTCTCTCATCTCCTTTTAATTATTTGTTTATTTACTAACACTTCCTTCTACTCAAAAAAAATTCGAACCAACTCTTCTTTTCTGTGTTCGAATTCTTATCTTTTCCTTCTTCTATTTTTCTCTTCTACTCACATAAAGGAACATCTCTACTGTGGCAAAGAGGATCCCTATTATTTTCTGTTCTCTTCTTTTTCATATGAGCAGGAACAGGGATAAAGACATTCTTATTGAAGTTGATCCTGAACCTGAAAGGACTCTAAAGAGGAAGCTAAGGGAAGCTAAAGCACAACTCTCTGGAGAGGACCTAACTAAAATTTTTGAAAAAGAAGTAGAGATGGCCGAAAATAATAACAATGCAAGGAAGATGCTTGGTGACTTTACTGCACCAAATTCCAATTTACATGGAAGAAGCATCTCAAACCCTGCCATTGGAGCAAAAAATTTTGAGCTAAAACCTCAATTAGTTTCTCTGATGCAACAGAATTGCAAGTTTCATGGACTTCCATCAGAAGATCCTTTTCAGTTCTTAACTGAATTGTTGCAACTCTGTGATACTATTAAGACTAATGGGGTTGATCTCGAGGTCTACAGGCTTATGCTTTTCCCATTTGCTGTGAGAGATAGAGCTAGAATATGGTTGGACTCTCAACCTAAAGATAGCCTGAACTCTTGGGATAAGCTGGTCACGGCTTTCTTAGCCAAGTTCTTTCCTCCTTAAAAGCTTAGCAAGCTTAGAGTGTATGTTCAAACCTTCAAACAGAAAGAAGGTGAATCCCTCTATGAAGCTTGGGAGAGATACAAGTAACTGACCAAAAAGTGTCCTTCTGACATGCTTTCAGAATGGACCATCCTGGATATATTCTATGATGGTCTGTCTGAACTATCAAAGATGTCATTGGACCATTCTGCAGGTGGATCCATTTACCTAAAGAAAATGCCTACAGAAGCTCAGGAACTCATTGGCATGGTTGCAAATAACCAGTTCATGTACACTTCTGAAAGGAATCCTGTGAGTAATGGGACGCCTCAAAGGAAGAGAGTTCTTGAAATTGATGCTCTGAATGCCATATTGGCTTAGAACAAAATATTGACTCAGCAAGTCAATATGATTTCTCAGAGTCTGAATGGATTGCAAGCTACATCCAACAGTACTAAAGAGGCATCTTCTGAAGAAGAAGCTTATGATCCTGAGAACCCTGCAATAGCAGAGGTGAATTACATGGGTGAACCCTATGGAAACACCTATAATCTCTCATGGAGAAATCATCCAAATTTCTCATGGAAGGATCAATAAAAGCCTCAACAAGGCTTTAATAATGGTGGAAGAAACAAGTTTAGCAATAGCAAGCCTTTTTCATCATCCACTCAGCAATAGACAGAGAATTCTGAGCAGAATCCATCTAGCTTAGCAAATATAATCTCTGATCTATCTAAGGCCACCTTAAGTTTCATGAATGAAACAAGGTCCTCCATTAGAAATTTAGAGGCACAAGTGGGCCAGCTGAGTAAAAGGGTCACTGAAACTCCTCCTAGTACTCTCCCAAGCAATACAGAAGAGAATCCAAAAAGAGAGTGCAAGGCCATTACCTTACTTGGTCTGGCCGAACCCAGAGAGGAGGAAGAGGACGTGAATCCTAGTGAGGAAGACCTCCTGGGACATTCACTGACCAATAAGGGGCTCCTCAATGAGGACCTGAAGGAATCTGAGGCTCATACAGAGACCATAGAGATTCCATTCAACTTGCTTCTGCCCTTCATGAGCTCTGATGAGTATTCTTCCTCTGAAGAGGATGAAGTCATTACTGAAGAGCAAGTTGCTAAATACCTTGGTGCAATCATGAAGCTGAATGCCAAATTATTTGGTAATGAGACTTGGAAAGATGAACCTCCCTTGCTCACCAATGAACTGAATGCATTGGATAGGCAGAAATTACCTCAAAAGAAACAGGATCCTGGTAAATTCCTAATTCCCTGTAACATAGGCACCATGACCTTTGAGAAGGCTCTGTGTGACCTGGGGTCAGGCATAAACTTAATGCCACTCTCTATAATGGAGAAACTAGGAATCTTTGAGGTACAGGCTACCAAATTCTCATTAGAGATAGCAGACAAATCCATGAAATAGGCTTATGGACTAGTAGAGGACGTGTTAGTAAAGGTTGAAGGCCTTTGCATCCCTGCTGATTTCATAATCCTAGACACTGGGAAGGATGAGGATGAATCCATCATCCTTGGAAGACCCTTCCTAGCCACAGCAAAAGCTGTGATTGATGTGGACAGAGGAGAGTTGGTCCTTCAACTGAATGAGGACAACATTGTGTTTAAAACTCAAGGATCTCCTTCTGTAACCACGGAGAGTAAGCATGAAAAGCTTCTCTCACTGCAGAGTCAACCAAAGCCCCCACAGTCAAACTTTAAGTTTGGTGTTGGGAGGTCCCAACAATGCTCTGAACATCTGTGAGGCTCCATGAGAGCTCACTGTCAAGCTATTGACATTAAAGAAGCGCTTGTTGGGAGGCAACCCAATGTTATTTAACTATATCTATTTATTTTCCATTGTTATTTTATGTTTTTTTAGGTTGATGATCATGTGGAGTCACAAAAACTACTGAAAAATCAAAAACAAAATGAAAAACAGCTTTAAAAATAGCTCACCCTGGAGGAAGAACTTACTGGCGTTTAAACGCCAGTAAGAAGCATCAAACTGGCGTTTAACGCCAGAAAGAAGCATCAAGCTGGCGTTAAAGGCCAGAAACAAGCACCAGACTGGCGTTTAACGCCAGAACAGAGCATGGAAGTGGCGTTAAATGCCAGAAACAAGCAGCAAGCTGGCGTTTAACGCCAAACATGCATACTAAGGGCGTTTTACATGCCTAATTGGAGTAGGAATGTTAAGTCCTTGACCCCATTGGATCTGTGGACCCCACAGGATCTCCTCAGGATCTGTGGATCCCACAGGATCCCCACCTTTTCTTCTCTCCTCTTCACACCTTTTCATAACTCTCTTCCACAAATACCCTTCACCAATCACCTCAATCACTCTTCCCCATCACCTCTTCACCACTCACATCCATCCTCTCTTCCCCAAAACCCCACCTACCTCCAAAATTCAAACTCTTTTCCCTTCCAAACCCAACCCTAATGGCCGAACCCTAAACCTTCCCCTACTCCTATATAAACCCCTCATTCCTTCTTCATTTTCACACAACACAACCCTTTCTTCTTCCCCTTGGCCGAATACACACCTCTCTCCCTCTCCTCCATTTTTCTTCTTCTTCTCCTTCTTTATTTCTTCTTTTGCTCGGGGACGAGCAAACATTTTAAGTTTGGTGTGGTAAAAGCATTGCTTTTTATTTTTCCATAACCATTAATGGCACCTAAGGCTAGAGAAACCTCAAGAAAGAGGAAAGGGAAGGCAATTGCTTCCACCTCTGAGTCATAGGAGATGGAGAGATTCATCTCAAAGGTCCATCAAGACCACTTCTATGAAGTTATGGCCAAGAAGAAAGTGATCTCTGAGGTTCCTTTCAAACTCAAAAAGAATGAGTATCCGGAGATCCGACATGAGATCCGAAGAAGAGGTTGGGAAGTTCTCACCAAACCGGGTCATCATGATCCATAGTATCATGATTGGAGAGGAGGTGGAAGTTCATGAGATTACACCTCAAGAACTCTATAAGGTGGCTAACAAGTCTTCCACTTTGGCAAGGTTAGCCTTTCCTCACCTCATTTGTCACCTCTACAATTCGGCTAGAATTGACATAGAGGGAGACATCCTCATTGATGAGGATAAGCCCATCACTAAGAAAAGGATGGAGCAAACAAGAGATCATGGACCTCAACAAGAGCATGAGGAAATTCCTCACCATGAAATCCCTGAGATGCCTCAAGGGATGCACTTCCCTCCACAAAACTATTGGGAGCAAATCAACACTTCCCTAGGAGAATTAAGCTCCAACATGGGACAACTAAGAATGGAGCACCAAGAGCACTCCATCATCCTCCATGAGATTAGAGAAGATCAAAGAGCTATGAGGGAAGAGCAACAAAGACAAGGAAGAGACATAGAGGAGCTCAAGAGCACCATTGGTTCTTCAAGAAGAGGAAGGCGCCACCCTTACTAAGGTGGACCCGTTCCTTAATCTCCTTGTTCCTATTTTCCTGTTTTTCGTTTACTATGCTTCATGTTTATTTATGTTTGTGTCTTTATTACATGATCATTAGTGTTTAAGTGTCTATGTCTTAAAGCTATGAATGTCCTATGAATCCATCACCTCTCTTAAATGAAAACTGTTCTAAAAACAAAAGAACAAGAAGTACATGGTTTCGAGTTCATCCTTGAAACTAGTTTAATTATTTTGATGTGGTGACAATACTTTTTGTTTTCTGAATGAATGATTGAACATTGCATATGTCTTTTGATATTGTGGTTTATGAATGTTAAATATGTTGGCTCTTGAAAGAATGATGAAAAAGGAGAAATGTTATTGATAATCTGAAAAATCATAAAATTGATTCTTGAAGCAAGAAAAAGCAGTGAATACAAAAGCTTGCGAAAAAAAAGA
>NC_029791.2:102524473-102536087 GCF_000816755.2 Arachis ipaensis
GTATGTATCCGGTGGTAATACTGGAAAACAGAGTGCTTAGGGCCACGGCCAAGACTCATAAAGTAGCTGTATTAAAGAATCAACATACTAAACTAGGAGAATCAATAACACTATCTAAATTCTAAGTTCCTATAGATGCCAATCATTCTGAACTTCAATGGATAAAGTGAGATGCCAAAACTATTCAAGAGGCAAAAAGCTACTAGTCCCGCTCATCTGATTGGAGCTAAGTTTCATTGATATTTTGGAATTTATAGTATATTATCTTCTTTTTATCCTATTTTATTTTCAGTTGCTTGGGGACAAGCAACAATTTAAGTTTGGTGTTGTGATGAGCGGATAATTTATACGCTTTTTGGCATTGTTTTTACATAGTTTTTAATATGATTTGATTAGTTTTTAATATATTTTTATTTGTTTTAAAATAAAAATCACATTTCTGGACTTTACTATGAGTTTGTGTATTTTTCTGTGATTTCAGATATTTTTTGGCTGAAATTGAGGGACTTGAGCAAAAATCAGATTCAGAGGTTGAAGAAGGACTGCAGATGCTGTTGGATTCTGACCTCCCTGCACTCAAAGTAAATTTTCTGGAGCTATAAGAGTCCAAATGGCATGCTCTCAATTGCGTTGGAAAGTAGACATCCAGGGCTTTCCAGAAATATATAATAGTCCATACTTTGCCTGAGTTTAGATGACACAAACTGGCGTTCAATGCCAGCTCTCTCCCCTATTCTGGAGTTAAACACCAGAAACAGGTTGCAAAGCAGAGTTAAACGCCAAAAACAGGTTACAAACTGGCGTTTAACTCCAAGGAAGACCTCTGCACGTGAAAGTTTCAATGCTCAGCCCAAGCACACACCAAGTGGGCCCGGAAGTAAATTTCTGCATTATTTACTCATTTCTGTAACCCTAGTAACTAGTTTAGTATAAATAGAACTTTTTACTATTGTATTTAGAGTCGGATCTTTGATCAGTTTTATTCTATCTTAGACCTTTATGGATGCTGGCCATTCGACCATGCCTGGACCTTCATCACTTATGTATTTTCAACGGTAGAGTTTCTACACACCATAGATTAAGATGTGGAGCTCTGCTGTTCCTCATGAATTAATGCAAAGTACTATTGTTTTTTATTCAATTCAAGCCTATTTCTTCTCTAAGATATTCATTCGTACACAAGAACATGATGAATGTGATGATTATGTGACGCTCATCATCATTCTCACTTATGAACGCGTGCCTGACAAACACTTCCGTTCTACATGTAAACAAGCTTGAATGTATATCTCTTAGCCTCCTGATTCACGATCAGAGTCTTCGTGGTATAGCTAGAACTATTGGTAGCCATTCTTGAGATCCAGAAATTCTAAACCTTATCTGTGGTATTCCGAGTAGGATCCGGGAAGGGATGGCTGTGATGAGCTTCAAACTCGCGAGTGCTGGGCGTAATGACAGACGCAAAAGGATTACTGAATCCTATTCCAGTATGATCAAGAACCGACAGATGATTAGACGTGCGGTGACAGCACATTTTGGACCATTTTAACTGAGAGGACGGGAAGTAGCCATTGACAACGGTGATGCCCTACATAAAGCTTGCCATGGAAAGGAGTATGAAGGATTGGATGAAAGTAGTAGGAAAGCGGAGATTCAGAAGGAACTAAGCATCTCTATACGCTTATCTGAAATTCTCACCAATGAATTACATAAGTATCTCTATCTTTATTTTACGTTTTATTTATATTTTAATTATTAAAACTCTATAACCATTTGAATCTGCCTGACTGAGATTTACAAGGTGACCATAGCTTACTTCAAGCCGACAATCTCCATGGGATCGACCCTTACTCACGTAAGGTTTATTACTTGGACGACCCAGTACACTTGCTGGTTAGTTGTGCGAAGTTGTGACAAAGAATTAAGATTATGAACGTGCGTATTAGGTTTTTAGCACCGCTACCAAGGAATGAACGATCACGATTTCGTGCACCACTACCCAAACTCCCTTCCTTTATCTTTTTGTGTTGACAAAGCCTGGGGTAGCGAAGAAGAAAGCCTCCTGGGTTTCTTTCCGAGCCACTCAAGGAAAAAATGTTTTCTCTATGTATGATGAGTTCTTTAGGGACTTTAAAAATTACTATTTCAAGGTTCGAGCTATTGAGGGAGCTCGGCCCTTCTTTTTGGATGAAAATGATGAGCCTACCTTCCCTTTGTGCTGGCAGAAGAATGTAGTAGTAGCTAGGTACTCCTGGGAAAGTCTGGATGAGGTCGAGCAGTTCTTTGTAAATGTGTTAGAGGAAAATTGGGGAGAGCCTTCCCATCTTGACACGAAGAAGTTTTTAGGAGATCCTTCCCTTCTTCGGGCTGAATTGGGTAGTCGCCGACTTCGTTTATAGCTTTTCTTTGTTTGTTTGTTTGTTTTCCAATCTATCCCTTTCTTAATTGCAACTTGATTTTGCCTGTTTTCCTATTTTAGAAATGGCGAAGTCTGCAGATTCCATAAAGGCCTATCGTCGGGCTAAGAAGGCGACCGCTACTCATAACATCTCGACGAAGGCTTCTGGAGAAGGATCTACTCAAGTTCCTCCGAGGAAGCCGACCTTGGACACCTCTGGACCGAGGAAGATCATCCCGACTCCTCAGGTTCGTGTTGTTCCTTCTGATCCTCTCCATTCAACCTCTGGTGCTGCCCCTTCTCCTTCAGCTGGTCCTGCTCCTAAAAAACAAAAAACTGTGGATCCTTATGACTTGGATGCCCCTGACTTTGATGTCGTGGGGTTTGTTGATAATCAAATTGCTCCTTATGGTTGACTTCCCATGGATGATGTGTCCATTCTCCATCACTTGAATTTTATCACCAGTAACAGTATCCGGATGGCCCATATGGGAGCGGCTTTGTTTCGTACTGTCTAGGGTTCCCCAATTCATGCAACTAAGGCTTTCCTGGAGGATGCAGTCGGAATTTGATAGAGTCAAAGGATTGAATGATGAGCTTGATGCTAGGGTGATTAAGCTGGAGTTGGATTTGGAGAAGGAGAAGTTCCGTGCTACCAGGGCTGAGGCGGCTGCAAACTTGGCAGAGGAGATGGCAAAGAAGTGTAAGGAGAGTTATACCCGCACTTACGCCGAGGTGTTGGAGCTGAGGGAGAGGCTTGACTCTGCCCGTGCGGATTACGCCGATCTTCAGGGTCATCTAGTAGATAATGTGACGGGTGCTTATGACAACTTGAGGGCCCAGGTCTGAGTTCTTGCTCTTGAACTCGACCTGACTCTCTTTAGCTTAGATAATGTAGTGGAGGATGGCAGAATTGTGCTTGCTCTGGACAATGAAGATGATGGGCCTCCTCCTGCACTGCCAGCCAAAGCTTCTGCTTCCACGACTTGTTCAAATCCTTTTGCTGAGGTCGACCAATCCCAACCTGATTCTGATTGTCAAATTCTTAATCGGGAGGATGGGACTGTGGATGCTACGCCTATGAATATCGTTCCTCCTCCTTCCGCCACGGATGCTACTACCGGAGAAAATTTGAACCTTGTATGATTTCTTGGTTTTATCTGTACAGCCTAATTTGTGGGCTTTTAAACTCTGTTTTTGTAACTTTTGATAGACTTCTCTTGACTTTCAGTTGCCTCTGTGCAACTTTTATTTTGAAAACAAAACACCTTTAAACTCTTGAGGCTACCTCTTAGGTGGCCTTTTGAGTCTTTGAATATTTTTATTTTGATGGGTATATTTCTCTGATATACTGTACGTGCCTTTGCAACTTTTGTAGATCTTTATAGAGCGTTGGTACTCTGCTGTTCGACCTCTTTTTGATCAGATCTTGTTTTGTCTGTCTTCTGTTTAGGGCGAGGTCACCCTTTGGGGCTAACTTGTCTTGACAACTTTTTTAGTGTTCTGGTAGAACCTTTTTTAGTTAGTCATAAAAATTTTGATAGTCTTGTCGTAGAGTTGTGGCTTTTTGGGCAAAGCTGTGTCCCTTTTAGCGCACGCTTTTTGCTAGTCCAACTTCTCTTGTCGGTTCGAGATGTAGCTTTTGTTGGTCCGACTTCTTTTGTCGGTCCAAGCTGTAGCTTTCGTTGGTCCGACTTCTCTTGTCGGTCCAAGCTGTATTTTTCGTTGGTCCGACTTCTCTTGTCGGTCCAAGCTGTAGCTTTCGTTGGTCCGACTTCTCTTGTCGGTCCAAGCTGTATTTTTTGTTGGTCCGACTTCTCTTGTCGGTCCAAGCTGTAGCTTTCATTGGTCCGACTTCTTTTGTCTGTCCAAGCTAAGTTATTTTTAGCAGTCCATTTTTAGTCAGACATCGTCAGGCCACTTTTTATGGATTACTTTTTATAACTTCTTGCATTGATCTGTTTTGATCATTTTCATCTTGCCGATCTTGTCGTGATTAGGCAGTGAATTTGATTTTCACCTTGCCGACCTTGTCGTGATCGGGCGGTGAATTTGGTTTTCACCTTGCTGACCTTGTCGTGATCGGACGGTGAATTTTTGCGCTCAGATCAATGCGTCTTGGTAGGAAACTTTTTAGGGAATCTGAAAAACTTTATTCAAGTAGAAAATAGGCATATAGACAAGAGTATGTACATATGAGTGCTTACCCTTCTAAATTGGGCAATTTTGTAGATCTTGGCTTGGTAGCTCCCTTTTATTTGTGAGGTAACTATTTGTAAATCGCTGAAGATGGTGAGCTTTTGAACTCCTATCTCCTTTGCCAGCCTCAAACCATCCAGTAATGGCTCGTATTCATCTTGATTATTCGAGGCAGGGAATTCAAATTTTAGTGAAAGTTCGATTTGGGTTCCCTGATCGCTTTCTATTATCACGCCTGTGCCACTCCCGGTTTTGTTTGAAGAGCCGTCCACGTAGAGATTCCATCTTGTGGGAGTTCCCGGGGTATCAGTGTACTCGGCAATAAAGTCGGCCAGGTGTTGTGATTTGATGGCTGTTCGAGCTTGGTATTGAAGGTCGAATTCAGACAACTCGACTGCCCTTTGCAGGATTCTTCCAGCTAAGTCGTTTTCTGTAGAATGCCTTTTATGGGCTGGTTAGTCCGGACCTTGATAGTGTGCGCTTGAAAGTACGGGTGGAGTCGTCGAGAAGTGAGTATGAGAGCGTAGGCAAACTTTTCTATCCTTTGATAGTTTAGCTCGGCCCCTTGTAGAGCTTTGCTGATGAAGTAGATGGGTTGTTGCCCGCTTTCGTCCTCTCTGACTAATGTTGAAGCGATTGCCCGATTTTCTACTGCGAGGTATAAGATGAGTACTATTTCGAGGGTTACCTGAAACTGTAGGTCGATCTCGGACGAGATCTTCGGTACTGGTCGGAGATGACGTGTTCGGCTGGTGGGTGGCGGCCGGAGCTGTCGTGTCCGACTTCTGGGACTGGCTGCACCGCTGATCCTTCGTCACTGGAGGGTGGGGGGTACCTGCAAGAGACTCCGATGCTTAAATTAGCATGGGTATTAAATAGGTTTTTAGTAGAATCAGAGTATGAGTTATACCTGGGTGCTCCAGTGTATTTATAATGGTTGTAGAGTGACCTTTTTAGATAAGATAAGTTAGTTATCTTATCTTATCTTATCTTTGAGTTGAGGTCAGCTTATCTTTTAAGGGAACCGCCCTTATCTCTATAGGCTTGGACTGCCTTTGGATTTGGGTCGTGTTCCTCTATTTGGGCCCCTTATTGGGCTTTCCTGTCGATTCGACCAACCTCTTTGAGAAGAGGTCGGATAGCCTGACCTGAAGAGGTCGTTCGCTTTATTACTGAACATCCCGGATCGGATAGCTTGACCCAGGGTATGAACAGTGCCCCTACTTGAGCTCGGTCTTCTGCTTTGAGGTCGGTCTTCTGCTTTGAGGTCGAATCTTTGACTTCGATATTTCTTTAGTGAAGCCGAACTCGAGCATTTTGTCGATTCCTTTCTTTGTAGAGCCTTTTTTGAATGTGGAAAGTTTTCTTCTAAAAGCGCGCGCTTTTTATATCAGCGCTTTGTTCTTGGAAATGTGTGAGGGTTTAATACCTTCATTAATTGGTATTAATTGCCCCGTTTCCCTTGGCTTTTATTTTGAATTTTGCAATCAGAAACGGTTTCTCTCCTTCATTTTTCTTTGTAACTTCTCCCTTCGTTCTCTCGCTTTCTGTTTTTCGCCTATAGCTTGCCTTTTCTTGCGTTGCGGTGTCATTCAGTGATCCGGCGATTCCGTCTTTCCATCTTCAACTCTTCTGAAGCTTTCCGCTTTTTTCCAGGTTGGTTCTATTTACAGTTTCTTCACTTTTTTCGTTGCTTTGTCTTTGGTTTTCTTTGATATTTGACTGCATGTCAAAAAAAGCTTGAACCTTTCTATGATCTTGTGTTTGCTTGTCGCTGTAATGTGTTTTTTCTTTTTCATTTTATGCATACTCCTGGTATTTCTGTTTGAGGCTTCCTAGGGCTTTGCATGTTCTACTGTCGCTTCTGGCTGTTTTTTTGAAAAAACTGTATCTTGCTCACAATTTCAAAAGATTGCCCCTTGACTTCTGCTCTGTTTTGGTGGCTTTCCTTGTTGCTGTACCTTTGTAGGAGATAACGATACCCATAATTTAATTTTCGTCTTTTGTTCGGAGTGCATTTTCTTGACTTCCTCTTGATGCTTTTGTTGCTTGTTAGTTCTGTCTGAGACTGTGAATTTTGGGAGGTAATTATTTTGATGATTTTTGATTTGTAACTCGTGGCTTTTCTTCTCGAAGTGTTATCTTCCTGTCAGGACGTGTAGAGATGTAAACTTGTAGGTTTCCTTGAGTCCTCACTCCCTTACTTGCCCTCAAAAGGATGCCTCTGGATCTTTAGTGTGGGTCCCGGGGGTTTCCTTTTGTTTGTATTGCTCCGTGTTGCGCTTGTCCGAGATGTTCTGAGATGTTTTGTTTTTTATCCGAGATGTTTTTGGGTTAGTAATCTGTTTTCTTCTCTTCTTGTTGTAGGACTAGTTGACCTCATGTCTTCTCGCAAGAACATTGTTGAGACATCTTCCCAGGTCCCTGAGGGCATGGCTGATTGGGTGGATTCAATGGTTCTTTTGTGTGTTTCTTTGGTTGATTCTGAATTTTGTCAGCATCTTAGGCAATTTCATAGGGTTTGTAGTAGTGTTGGTGAGGAAAAGAATTACGAACTTGTACCTCCCACTTCTGAAGAGAGAGTTTGTTTCTCTACTCGGGTTGCTGGAGATCGCCCTTTTTTCTATGCTTACGATTTCTTTTTTGGCCAGATGAGTATCACCCTTCCTTTTACTGACTTTGAGACCAACCTGTTATGGTCCTGTAATGTTGCTCCTTCCCAACTTCACCCCAATTCCTGGGGTTTCATAAAAATCTTTCAATTGTATTCCTGCCTCGCAATCTCTTTTCTTCTATCTCTTTGTTTTGACGAAGCCTGGGGTAGTAAAAAAGAAAGCTGCTTGGGTTTCTTTCCGAGCTTCCCAGGGAAAGAAGGTCTTCTCCATGTTTGATGAATCTTTCCGTGATTTTAAAAATTACTTTTTTAAAGTCAGAGATGTTGAAGGAGCTCGGCCGTTTTTTCTGGATGAAAATGACGAGCCCGCCTTTCCCTTGGAATGGAAAAAGGACGTGAGGGTATCTATATATTCATGGGAAATGTTGGATGAGGCTGAGCAAGCTTTTGTGACTGTTCTGTAAGAGACCTGGGGCCAGCCTCCCCATCTCGACACAAAGAAATTTTTAACCAATCCCTCTCTCCTCTGAACTGAGCTGGGTAGTTAATTTTTTGATTTTCCTCTTTTGTCTGCTCCTATATTGTTTGCAAGCTCTTTTCTGATTTGTTAATTGATTCCTTACTGTTGTGCTTTGCTTGCAGAGATGATTAAGGATAATGAATCTATGAAGGCCTTCAAAAGGGCGAGGAAAGCTACCGCAGCCAAAAACGTCTCGGCCAAGGCGGCCGGGGAGGGATCATCCCAGGCTCAGTCGAAGCCGGCCGTTCCGAGTTCACCTGGGGCGAGGAAGGTAATCCCGACTCCCCGGGTTTGTTTGATTGATCCTCCCCAAGCCTCTGTTGCTACTTCTGGTGCTCCTCCCAACAAAAAGCGAAAAACCATTGAGCCTTTCAACCTTGATGCCCCTGATTTTGACGCGGTCGAGTTCATAGATCAGCAGATCGGTCCTTACGGTGTCCTCCCTATGGATGATGTATCACTCCTTTGCCATTTGGACTTTATAACTCGGAGTAGCGTTAAGATGGTGCACATGGGGGCTGCCTTGTACCAAACTGCCCAAAATCTTCCTCTTCATGCTACCAAAGCCTTCATGGAGGAGGCTAAACAGGAATTTGATCGGATGAAGGGCTTGAAGGAGGGGCTCGAAGTGAAAGTGACAAAACTGGAGAAGGAGCTGGAGAGCGAGAAGGCTAGCTCCCTTGCCTTGGCAGCTTCTGTGAGGTTGGCCGAGGACACGGCATTGAGGCATAAAGCCAGCTATATTACATCCTATCAGGAGGTAATGCATCTGAGGGAGGAGTTGGAGTCTGCCCGAGCTGATTACTCCGAGCTCTAAGGTCACCTTGTCGGCAGCGTGAATGCTGCTTATGAGAACCTGAAGGAGTAGGTTCGAATTCTGGCTCCCGAGGTTGACCTCTCTCTCTTTAGCCTGGACAATGTTGTGAGGGATGGTAAGATTGTCCCTGACGACCCGGATGATGATGATGTCGAACCTCCCCCTGCGCCTGCTGTCAAAGTGTCAACTTCTACAGTTCCTTCAGTTGAGGTCGGTCATCCCGTATCCGATCCGGACTGTCAAATCCTGAATCGGGATAATGGGACTGTGGATACTGTGCCCATTCAGACTCGCCCTCCTTCTCCCCGTGCTGATGCTATCGGGAAGACTTCTGATGTTTAACTGAACTTTTTTATCTTGATTGTGTAGATAGCCCAGCTTGTGGGCTTTTAAACTCTTTATTTTGTAATTTTCATTTTGCTGACTGTTGACACTTGTTTAGTTGCTTGTTTAGCAACCTTAGGCTAAAAACAAAAAATAGCTTCCAAGTTCTTGGGGCTGATTTGGGTAGCCCCTTTGAATTTGTTTTTATCACAACTTTGCGCCTTTAGTATCATATCGATCTTTATCTCGTCTAGGCACATTTTCTAGGCTTTTGGTTGTGCTTGGGGTCTTGTCACTCGATCTCTTTGAGTGGCTTTTGTGCTTTTGGCTTTGATTCCTTTTGAGGAAAAAATCCTGTTATTTTGGACCTTTTGTGAGGTCTCTAGCAAGTATTACTTTTTGTAGCCTTTGCACTCTATGTGGATCAACTTCGTCATGTCGGGTTAAGTTATTTTGTAATCCTCTTTCTTGGACTTTGTTCAAGTCTTTTTCAGGGATTACTTCTATAACTTTATGTTTTGGACCGACTTCGTCATGTCGGATCAAGTTATTTTGTAATCCTCTTTCTTGGACTTTATTCAAGTCTCTTTCAGGGATTACTTCTATAACTTTGTGTTTTGGGCCGACTTCATCATGTCGGATCAAGTTATTTTGTAATCCTCTTTCTTAGACTTTGTTCAGGTCTCTTTCAGGGATTACTTCTATAACTTTGTGTTTTGGGCCGACTTCGTTATGTCAGGCCCTTTCAAGTTACTTTTGTAATCCTCTTTCTTGGACCTTGTTCAGGTCTCTTTCAGGGATTACTTTTATAACTGTGTTTTGGGCCGACTTTGTTATGTCAGGCCCCTTCAAGTTACTTTTGCAATTCTCTTTCTTGGACCTTGTTCAGGTCTCTTTCAGGGATTACTTCTATAACTTTATGTTTTGGGCCGACTTCGTTATGTTGGGCCCTTTCAAGTTACTTTTGTAATCCTCTTTCTTGGACCTTGTTCAGGTCTCTTTCAGGGATTACTTCTATAACTTTGTGTTTTGGGCCGACTTCGTCATGTCGAGCCCTTCTAAGTTACTTTTGTAATCCTCTTTCTTGGACCTTGTTCAGGTCTCTTTCAGGGATTACTTTTATAACTTTGTGTTTTGGGCCGACTTCGTCATGTCGGGCCCTTCTAAGTTAAAGTAATCCTCTTTTATAGGGTTGGCCAGACCTCTTTCCAGGGTTTACTTATAACTTGGTTTGACTTGGTCCGACTTCTTAACGTCGGCCAGTCTTTTAAGTTATTATTTAGCAATCCATCAGGACCTCGTCAGGTCCTTTCTCCGGATCACTTTCGATAACTTCTTGCATTATTCTGTTTTTATCTTTGCCGATTTGTAGAAAGTGGATTAAATCCTCGTTTAGTCGACCTTTAGATGAATTTGGTTTTCATCTTTGTTGGTCTTTCTCGTGATTGTGCAGTGAATTTGTTTTTCACTTTCTGCCAATCTGTCGCTTTATAATCGGACGATGAATATTTTAGATTAATGTGTCTTGAAAACTTTGTAGAACGTCTAATATATTTTATTTAAAAGAAAATGAAAATATGTACATATAGAGTTTTCTGGATCTCAACTTGGTGCCTCATTAAAAAACCTTTTCAGGAAAAAGAGTGCATCCTATATTGAGATCTTTTACCTTCTCTAGCTATAGTACCTTCTTAGGTTGCAGGCGTGCAACGACCTAGGAAGTTCTCGCCCGTCGAGTTTGGATAGTCTGTAGTAGCCCTTCCCAAGTACTTTTATGACTCGGTAGGGTCCTTTCCAGTTTGCTGCCAGCTTTTCTTCTCCGGGTCGAGTTGTTCCAATATCATTTCGGATTAGGATGAGATCATTCTCAGCGAAACCTCTTGGCACTACCTTTTGATTATATCTGGATGCCATTCGACGTTTTAGTGCTTCTTCCCTGATCCGAGCCCTTTCTTGGATTTCAGGAAGTAGGTCGAGCTCTTCTCTTTGAAGTTGGGAGTTGGCTTCTTCATTGTAATGGACCACTCTAGGCGACCCTTCCTCGATCTCTACCGGGATCATTGCCTCCGTTCCGTATGCTAATTGGAAGGGTGATTCCTTTGTGGTGGAATGTGGTGTTGTTCGATATGCCCATAGGACTTGTGGAAGTTCTTCGGCCCAAGCTCCCTTTGCCTCTTGAAATCTCTGTTTTAGCCCGGCCAGTATGACTTTGTTAGCAGCTTCAGCTTGTCCATTGGTTTGGGGATGTTCGACAGAGGTGAACTGGTGCTTTATGTTCAAGTCGGCTACTAATTTTCTAAAGCCTCCATCTGTGAATTTGGTGCCATTGTCTGTGGTGATGGAGTATGGAACCCCGAACCTTGTGACAATGTTCCTATATAGGAATTTTTGACTTCTTTGAGCAGTGGCGTTAGCTAGGGGTTCTGCCTCGATCCACTTTGTGAAATAGTCTACCCCTACTATGAGGAATTTAACTTGTCCCGATCCTTGGGGAAAGGGTCCGAGAAGGTCGAGTCCCCATTTCGCGAATGGCCAAGGTGAGGTTACGCCGATGAGCTCTTCTGGCGGGGCGATATGGAAATTGGCATGTTTTTGACATGGTGGACATGTCTTTACAAACTCTGTAGCCTCCTTTTGTAGAGTTGGCCAATAAAATCCTGGCTGAAGTACTTTTTTGGTGAGTGCTTGTGCTCCGAGATGATTGCCACAGATGCCGCTGTGTATTTCTTCTAGAACTTCCTT
>NC_029791.2:102536614-102554480 GCF_000816755.2 Arachis ipaensis
CCATTGGCTTGAGGATGTTCGACGGAGGTGAACTGGTGCTTTATATTCAAGTCGGCTACTAATTTTCTGAAGCTTGCATCTGTGAATTGGGTGCCATTGTCTGTGGTGATGGAGTATGGAACCCCGAAGCTTGTGACAATGTTCCTATATAGGAATTTTTGACTTCTTTGAGCAGTGGCGTTAGCTAGGGGTTCTGCCTCGATCCACTTTGTGAAATAGTCTACCCCTACTATGAGGAATTTAACTTGTCCCGATCCTTGGGGAAAGGGTCCGAGAAGGTCGAGTCCCCATTTCGCGAATGGCCAAGGTGAGGTTACGCCGATGAGCTCTTCTGGCGGGGCGATATGGAAATTGGCATGTTTTTGACATGGTGGACATGTCTTTACAAACTCTGTAGCCTCCTTTTGTAGAGTTGGCCAATAAAATCCTGGCTGAAGTACTTTTTTGGTGAGTGCTTGTGCTCCGAGATGATTGCCACAGATGCCACTGTGTATTTCGTCTAGAACTTCCTTCGTGTTGGAAGTCGGTACACATTTTAGCAATGATATTGAAATTCCTCTTTTGTATAGAGTATTGTTTATGATAGTGTAGTATTGTACCTCCCGTTTTAACCTTTTTGCCTCCTTTTCATCTGTAGGGAGTGTTTCTGTTTTGAGGTAGTTAATTATGGGGGTCATCCATCCTTGATCCTGACCTGTTATGGCTAGGACCTTTTCCTCTTCCAAGATTGACGGGTTCTGTAGCATTTCCTGGATGAGGCTTCTATTGTTGCCCCCTGGTTTGGTGCTGGCTAGTTTTGAGAGTGCATCAGCTCGGACATTTTGTTCGCGGGGTATGTGGTGGATCTCATATTCCCCAAGTTATCCGAGCTGTTCCTTGGTTTTATCCAAATATTTTTTCATGGTGGGATCTTTGGCTTGGTAGCTCCCTGTTATTTGTGAGGTGACTACTTGTGAGTCGCTGAAGATGATGAGTTTTTTAGCTCCCACCTCCTTAGCCAGCTTCAAACCGGCTAGTAATGCTTCATATTCCGCCTGGTTGTTTGAGGCAGGGAACCCGAATTTGAGGAAAAGCTCAATTTGGGTTCCTTGGTTGCTTTCAATTATCACACCTACGCCGCTTCCAGTTTTATTCGAGGAACCGTCCACGTAAATATTCCATTCTATGGGGGTTTCCGGGGTGTCTGTAAATTCTGCAATGTAGTCGGCTAAGTATTGTGATTTAATGGCTGTCCGAGCTTCGTATTAAAGGTCGAATTCGGACAACTCGACTGCCCATTGTAGGATTCTGCCTGCTAGATCTGTTTTCTGCGATTTTCCTTTTATGGGCTGGGTGGTCCGAACCTTAATGGTGTGAGCTTGGAAGTACGGGTGGAGACGTCGAGATGTTAATATGAGCGCATAGGCAAATTTTTCTATTTTTTGGTACTTCAGCTCGGATCCCTGTAGCGCTTTACTAATGAAGTATACAGGTTGTTTCCCTTTGTTGTCCTCTCAAGCCAGTGCTGAGGCTACTGCCTGACTTCCTACCGCGAGGTATAATATGAGTGGTTCTCCTTCTCGTGGCTGAGATAGGATAGGTGGCCATCCTAGAAATATTTTGAAATCTTGGAAGGCTTGTTCGCATTCCTTTGTCCATTCGAACTTCTTTCCTTTCCTTAGAGTAGCATAGAAGGGAAGAGATCTTATCACTGACCCCGTTAGGAATCTGGATAAGGCTGCCAGTCTCCCATTGAGTTGTTGTACCTCTTTGACACAAGTTGGGCTCTTCATGTTGAGTATTGCCTGGCATTTATCCGGATTTGCCTCAATTCCTCTTTGTGTGAGCATAAAACCTAAGAACTTGCCTGCTTCTACTGCAAAGGTGCATTTTGCGGGATTGAGTCGCATGCCATGCTTCCTTATAGTGTCGAACACTTGGACCGGGTCGGACAATAATGTCTCTTCATTTTGTGTTTTTATTAACATGTCGTCCACGTAGACTTCCATGACTTTTCCGATATGATCTGAAAAGACTTTATTCATTAGCCTTTGATAAGTAGCTCCCGCGTTCTTAAGACCAAAAGGCATCACAATGTAGCAATAATTTGCTTTTGGTGTTAAAAACGAGGTTTTTTTCTTGATCGGGTGGATACATGGGAATTTGATTGTATCCGGAATATGCATCCATAAACGAGAGGTATTTATATCCGGAGGAGGCATCTACCAGAGCGTCGATACTTGGGAGTGGATAAGGGTCTTTTGGGCAGGCTTTGTTGAGATTTGTATAGTCGGTGCACATTCGCCACCTCCCGTTTGATTTTTTCACCAAGACGACATTAGCTAACCATAGTGGGTACTTAACTTCTCTTATGGATCCTGCCTCCAGTAGAGCTTGTGCCTGCTCTTCCACAACTTGGGATCTTTCGGGTCCGAGCTTTCTACGCCTCTGTTGTACTGGCCGAGATCCAGGGTAGACTGCTAGTTTATGACACATTAACTCGGGGTCTATGCCTGGCATGTCTGCAGCCTTCCACGCAAAGAGGTCGACGTTGTCTCGTAAGAACTATACAAGTAATTCTTTTATTTCTCTTTTTAAAGTCGTGCCAATATTGGTTGTTTTGTCCGGGATGTCTCCGATCTGGACTTTCTCTATTTGGCCTTCAGGTTGTGGACGGAGTTCTTCTCGCCTCTGCACTCCACCGAGTTCGATTGTATGGAATTCTTCTCCTCTGCCTCTGAGGTTTAGACATTCGTTATAACAGCGGCGCGCCATCTTATGATCTGCTTTTATCGTAGCTATCCCTTTTGCAGTTGGGAATTTCATGCATAGATGTGGAGTTGAGACTATGGCGCCGAGTTGATTTAATGTTGTTCGACCTATTAGGGCGTTGTAGGCTGAACTCACGTCGACCACGATGTAGTCTATTTTGAGTGTTCTGGATTGGTGTTCTTTTCCGAAGGTTGTGTGTAGCGGGATGTATCCCAGTGGTTGCACTGGAGTGTCTCCCAACCCGAACAGGTTGTTTGGATATGCTTTGAGTTCTTTATCTTCTAGGCCGAGCTTGTCGAAGGCAGTTTTGAATAAGATATCGGTGGAGCTCCCTTGGTCTATCAGTGTGCGATGGAGATTTGCATTAGCCAGTATAATGGTGATGACCATGGGATCATCGTGTCCTGAGATGATGCCGGATGCATCTTCCTTGGTAAACGTAATTGCAGGGATGTCGGGTGTTTCCTCCTTTCCTTCGACATGATATACTTCTTTGAGATATCTTTTGCGAGATGATTTGGAGATTCCTCCTCCTGTGAATCCTCCGTGTATCATATAGACATGCCTTTCTGGTGTTCGAGGTGGTCGCTCGGTTCTTCCCACCTCCTCGTCTCTTCTCCTTTTTCTTTGCTCATCGTCTCGGGTGGCCAGAAACCGATCTAGTTTTTCTTCTCTCACTAATTTTTCTATGACATTTTTTAAGTCAAAGCATTCGTTGGTGGAGTGCCCACGGACTCGATGGTATTCACAATATTCATTCCGGTTTCCTCCTCCTCTTTTGCCTTTGAGTGGTCGAGCTGGGGGTATTTTTTCTGTGTGGCAGACTTCTTTGTAAACATCCACCAGGGACACCCTAAGAGGGGTGTAATTATGGTATTTTTTAATTTTTTTCCCTTGTCGATCTTCCTTCTTTTTGGACTCTTTGTCTTTGTCTCGGTAGGTGAATCCGGATTTTGAGGTTTCTCCTAGTCAAGAATTTTCTTTCATGTTGATGTATTTCTCTGCTCGTTCCTACACTTCGTCCAGAGATGTGGGGTACTTCTTTGATATGGATTGGCTAAAAGGTCCTTCTCGTAGGCCATTGATGGGGCCCATGATGGCGGCCTCTGTTGGTAAGCTTTGTATGTCTAGGCATGTTTTGTTGAATCTTTCCATGTAGTTGCGAAGACTTTCCCGATCTCCTTGCTTGATTCCTAGTAGGCTGGGGGCGTACTTAGCCTTGTCTTTTTGGATGGAAAATCTGGCCAGGAACTTTTTGGCTAGGTCATCAAAGCTTGAGATGGACTTCGGAGGTAGGTTGTCAAACCATCTGATTGCTGTCTTTGTGAGAGTTGTTGGAAAAGCTTTGCAACGAACTGCATCTGAGGCGTCGGTAAGGTACATTCTACTTCTGAAATTGCTGAGGTGATGGTTGGGATCTGTGGTGCCATCGTACAAAGTCATATCCGGAAGTTTGAAGTCCTTAGGAATTTTGGTCTTCATGATTTCCCTAGTGAATGGATCTTGATCTTTGCGTGAGTTGTCCTCAGGGGTGGTCCGAGTAGCTCTTGCTTTGAGATCGGCTTCGAGTTTTAGAAGTTTATCTTCTAATTCTCGACGTCGTCTTACCTCTCTTTGTAGATCCTTCCCGACTTCTCGTTATTGATGGGTTTCTTTTTCAAGTTGCTTTAATCGATCTTGAAGCGCTTCTATCACTCCCGGATTTGATGAATTTTTGTCCCCGTTGGATTCCGGAGTGTCTTTTAGCTTAGTGTCCGCATTTTTGTGCGGTGTTCTATCCTCTAGATCTGAATCATGGTCGTTGTCATGATCGTCCGCCATGGTGGTGGGATGACTTCCAGGTCCCCGGCAACGGCGCCAATGTTCCGAGGGTTACCTGAAACTGTAGGTCGATCTCGGACGAGATCTTCGGTACTGGTCAGAGATGACGTGTCCGGCTGGTGGGTGGCGGCTGGAGCTGTCGTGTCCGACTTGTGGGACTGGCTGCACTGCTGATCCTTCATCACCGGAGGGTGGGGGGTACCTGCAAGAGACTCCGATGCTTAAGTTAGCATGGGTATTAAACAGGTTTTTAGTAGAATCAGAGTATGAGTTATACCTGGGTGCTCCAGTGTATTTATAATGGTTGTAGAGTGACCTTTTTAGATAAGATAAGTTAGTTATCTTATCTTATCTTATCTTTGAGTTGAGGTCAACTTATCTTTTAAGGGAACCGCCCTTATCTCTATAGGCTTGGACTGCCTTTGGATTTGGGTCGTGTTCCTCTATTTGGGCCCCTTACTGGGCTTTCCTATCAATTCGACGGACCACTTTGAGAAGAGGTCGGATAGCCTAACCTGAAGAGGTCGGTCGCTTTATTACTGAACATCCTGGATCGGATAGCTCGACCCAGGGTATGAACAAGTACTTCTCCTCCCCTTGGTCGGGTAAGAATGGGTGGTTACCCCAAGAATTTTTTGAAATCTTGGAAGGCTTGCTCACACTCTGTTGTCCATTCAAACCTCTTTCCTTTCCTTAATATGGCATAAAAAGGGAGAGACCTCATGGCTGACCTGGCTAGAAACCTGGATAGGGCTGCAAGTGTTCCGTTGAGCTGTTGTATTTCTTTGACGCAGGTCGGACTTTTCATGTTGAGTATGGACTGACATTTATCTGGGTTCACCTCAATTCCTCTTTGCATGAGAATGAAGCCCAAGAATTTGCCAGCTTCCACTACAAAGGTGAATTTTTCGAGGTTAAGTCGCATTCCATGCTTTCTGATGGTGTCGAACACTTTAGTGAGGTCGAGCAACAGGGATTCCTCACTTTGTGTTTTTACCAGCATATCGTCTACGTACACCTTCATTAGCTTTCCGATGTGGTTGGCAAAGACTTTGTTCATCAGTCTTTGGTAGGTAGCTCCTGCGTTTTTGAGCTCGAATGGCATGACGATGTAGCAGTAATTTGCTTTTGGGGTTAGGAATGAGGTCTTTTATTGATTGGGTGGATACATCGGGATTTGATTGTATCCCGAATAAGCATCCATGAAGGAGAGGTACTTGTATCTGGAAGATACATCCACTAGAGCGTCTATACTGGGAATCAGGTAGGGATCTTTTGGGCAGGCTTTATTAAGGTCGGTGTAGACAGTGCACATCCGTCACTTCCCATTTGACTTTTTTACCAAGACAACGTTGGCTAGCCATAGTTAGTATGTTACCTCCCTTATGAACCCTGCCTCCAGTAAGGCTTGTCCCTGTTCTTCCACAGCTTGGGTTTTTTCTGGTCCGAGCTTCCTAGGCTTCTGCTGCACTGGCCGAGATCCTGGGTATACCGCCAGTTTGTGGCACATTAGTTTGGGATCTATGCCTGGCATGTCTTCGGCCTTCCATGCAAAGAGGTCGGAGTTATCTTTTAGGAGCTGTATCAGAGGCTCCTTCAAGCCTCCTCTTAAGGTTACCCCTATGTTTGTTGTCTTATCCCGGGCGTCGCCGATTTGGATTTTTTCAGTTTCGCCTTCAGGTTGTGGATGAAGTTCCTCGCGAGCTCGTATACCCCCGAGTTCAATAGTGTTGACCTCCTCCCCTTTTAGGTTGCCTTTAAGGTTCAGACTTTCATTATAACAGCGATGTGCCATTTTTGGTCTCCTTTTATCGTGGCGATCCCTTCTGGAGTTGGGAACTTCATGCATAGATGTGGAGTCGAGACCACTGCGGCGAGCTGGTTTAGTGTTGTCCGACCTATTAGGGTGTTGTAAGCTGAGCTCACATCGACTACAATGTAGTCTATGTTAAGTGTCCTTGTCCGGGTTCTCTTTCTAAAGGTTGTGTGTAGTGAGATATACCTGAGTGGTTGGATTGGAGTATCTCCTAGTCTGAACAAGCTATTCGGATATGCTCTGAGCTCTTTAACTTGCAAACCGAGTTTGTTGAAGGCGGATTTGAACAGGATATCTGCGGAGCTTCCTTGGTCTATTAGCGTTCTGTGGAGATTAGTGTTGGCCAGTATGATAGTAATGACCATGGGGTCATCATGTCCCAGGATAATGCCTGTTGCATCTTCTTGTGTAAAGGTAATAGTGGGGAGGTCGGATGACCTCTCTCCTTCCCCTACATGAGATACTTCTTTAAGGTGTCTTTTGCGAGATGATTTAGAGATCCCTCCTCCTGCGAATCCTCCATTTATCATATGGACATGTCTCTCAGGAGTGTGAGGTGGTCGTTCAGCCCGTCTGACCTCTTCATCCCTTCTTCTTTTTCCTGGTTCTTCCGTTTTGTTGGCTAAGTACCGATTTAGTCGCCCTTCCCTTGCCAATTTCTCTATGACATTCTTCAAGTCGAAGTATTCGTTAGTAGGATGTTCATAAATTCAGTGGTACTCACAATACTCTGTCCAACTTCCCCCTCCTTTTTTGCTTTTGATTAGACGGGGTGGTGGGATCTTCTCAGTGTTGCATATTTCTCGGTAAACATCTACAAGAGACACCCGAAGAGGGGTGTAATTGTGGTATTTTCTAGGCTTCTCATTGAGTTGATCTCCTTTTTTCTTGGATTCTTTATCCTTGTCCCGAGAGGGGTAGGAGAATCCAGGTTTTGAGGTTTTTCCTAATCGAGAGTTCTCCTCCATGTTAATATACTTTTCTGCCCGTTCTTGTACCTCGTTCAGGCATGTTGGATGCTTTTTCGATATGAAGTGGCTAAAAAGGGTCTTTCTCTTAGGCCATTGATGAGACCCATGATGGCTGCTTCTGTTGGCAGACTTTGTATGTCCAGACATGCTTTGTTGAATCTTTTCATGTAGTTGCGAAGACTTTCCCGTTCTCCTTGCTTGATCCCTAACAGGCTCGGGGCGTGTTTGGCTTTGTCCTTCTGGTTGGAGAATCTGGCAAGGAATTTTTTGGCTAAGTCGTCAAAACATGTGATGAATCTAGGAGGCAAACTGTCAAACCACTTTATTGTTGTCTTTGTCAGGGTAGTCGGGAAGGCTTTGCAACGAACAGCGTCCGAGGCATCGGTGAGATACATTTTGCTTCTGAAATTACTGAG
Organism: Arachis ipaensis; assembly: GCF_000816755.2. NCBI lineage: Eukaryota > Viridiplantae > Streptophyta > Magnoliopsida > Fabales > Fabaceae > Arachis > Arachis ipaensis. Next base: position 102,544,390 of record NC_029791.2, read on the forward strand.
ATGATGGCTGGGGTCTGAGGTGCCATCATATGATGTCATATTGGGAGCTTTAAAATCCTTTGGAACTTTAGCTTTCATGATCTTCTTAGTGAAGGGATCTTGGTCCTTATGGGAGCTGTCATCGAGACTGGACTGAACGGTTTTAGCTTTGAGATCAACTTCGAGCTTTAGGAGCTTGTCCTCTAGCTCTCGTCTTCGCCTAGTTTCCCTCCGGAGGTTTCTCTCAGCTTCTCGTTGATGTTCTACCTCTTTTTCGAGCTGTTTGAGGTGATCTTGCTGAGTTTGTAGGGCTTCCAGGATGTCTGTATTTGGCAGATGCTTATCTCTATTTGGTTGAGATTTTTCTTTTAGTGTGATGACCGCATTCTTATGTGGCATTCTATTTTCCAAATCAGAGTTGTGGTCATTGTCGAGGTTGTCCGCCATGATGATGGAATGACTTCCAGGTTCCCCGGCAACGGCACCAACGTTTCGAGGGTTACCTGAAACTGGAGGTCGATCTCGGAGGAGATCTGCTGTTGCTGTTGGAGCTGTCGTGTCCAACTTGTTGGAGCTGGTGGTGCTGCTGATCCTTCATCATTGGAGGGTGGTGGTACCTGCAAGAGACTCCGATGCTTAAGTTAGCATAGGCTTTAAGCAGGTTTTTTGTAGAATCAGAGTATGAGTTATACTTGGGTGCTCCATTGTATTTATAGTAGTGTGGGCTGACCTTTCTAGATAAGATAAGTTAGTTATCTTATCTTATCTTTAAGTAAGGTCATCTTATCTCTTAGGAGAACCGCCCTTATTTTTTTAGGCTTAGCTGCCTTTAGATTGGACTGTGTCCCTTTGTTTGGGCCTGCTTGGGCCTCTCATGGCAGTTTGGCTGACCTCTTTTGAGAAGAGGTCGGGGCGACCCATCTGAAGAGGTCGGTCACTTTATCTTTAATCAGCTGGGGTCGGATAGCTCGACCCAGGGTATGAACACTAATGTTATAAAAAATTTTGGAAAATTCGGTAGCATCCCGGTAGTAAATTGGACGTTCCCGGATAGAAACAAATAGCAAAAGCAACTCATATGAATCCAAGATATTTCAAATAAGAATGAAGAACAATAAATTCATATAAATCAGGTAGCAATAAATAAAATTAGCACAGCAGCAATATATAGATTAACAAAAGAATATCAACATCATCATCACTTCAACAAAACAATTGAGAATCAGCCATTCCAAACAGTATCAGCAGCAAGAACCATACCTAAATCCACTAACCAAAATCCTAAAATCTACCCAACCACCTAGAATCAACTAACTAATCTAACTTAACTAATAATAGAAATTAAACAAATTAAGCTAATGAAATAAAAGTAGCAATTAATGGAAACCTGGAAAAACAAGCAGAAGTAGAAAATGATGATGACAAGAGAATGAAGGAAGAGCTGCCGCTCTAGAGACGGCAGAAGCGGCGGTCTGTGGTGATGAGAGGCAGGACCGCCGCTGAGCTGAGAACAGGGGTGTGCTCTCAGACAATGCTCGAGGAATCAGGGAATGTGGTGAACTGAGTAGAGAAGAGGAGAAGGAAGGGTAATGGTGGTGGGTGGTATGGATGCCGGCGGTGAAGGTGTGGCTGCGGTAGGGCTAATGGCAGGGGAGCGACGGATCGGCGGCGGTGACGGAGGCTAGGTTGAAGGCTGGGTGGTGGTTATGGAAGTTTCAGTTTGGGGAAGAGGAGAAGAGAAAGAGACGTTAGAGGAAGATGAGAAAGGCTATGCAAATGAGCTAGGACACTCGCGTCAGGGGTTATCATATTTGAATCCACGTGTAAGCGTGGCTAACGCGTAAGCGTGGCTAATGCGTAAGCGTTGCAGGAGCAAATGGGGCCTTGACGCATACGCATCGATCATGCGTGGGCATGAGGGGAGAGAAGAGGGTATGATGCGTACAAGTGGACGACGCGCATGCGTGGGTAAAATTTGTGCTAGATGCACGAAACCAGCACAGTTCCATCACAACTCTCTGGTTTTTGCACCAGAGGCAGCATTTAGGTACGACGCGTGCGCGTCAATCACGCCCACACGTGGAAGGCCGGAAATGCAAATGACGTATACGCTTTAGCGAGGCACACGCATGAGTTGGGTTGTGTGCTTAACACCCCACCCGCACAGTTTCAGCACAACTCTCTGGGTTTTATACCAGAGAGCAACAACAGCAATTTTTTATTTTTTTATTATTATTATTAAAAAGCTACCGAAATAATGCCAAATATTATCAAACAAGCTAAATCACAACTTAAACTAAATAAACCTAACAAAAAATGAAAATTCAACCTATTACCAATAAAAACAAAAAGGGAAAATAGGAAAAATTTACCATGGTGGGGTGTCTTCCACCTAGCACTTTTAGTTAAAGTCCTTAAGTTGGACATTTAGTGAGCTCCTTGTCATGGGGCTTGTGCTTGAGCTCATCTTGAAACTTCCACTAATGCTTGGACTTCCAATAAGCTCCAAAGTTCAACGTTAATAGCTCCAAGCCTTGATTAAGTTTCACACAAGCTAAGGGCTCCCAAAATTGATCCTCATATATTCCCGAATTCCAAATCTATTTTCTACGCCCGTCTTCAAGTTGATTATCATTGTTCCAATCGGATGGTAAGCAATCCGAATTCTCTATGAAATACCAAACTATTCTCTTAGATCCAACCAAATTATCACTAGTCCAACCCTTGTATCTAGCTCTTGAAATCTCAACCTTGATGAGTCTTGATTTGCAACTCCAACCACTAAACATCCTTCTCTTATGCTTCATTCCACAAAGCCTCCTAAGTTGGTCATCCGTTTCAAGCTTACCATACTCAAGTGGGACAATAAATCTAAGAGAGATAAGTTTTACCCATTCAAATGAAGGATTAGATGGCAACCTAGGTAGAGAAGTCTCCAACGATCTTGACAAAGCATATTTAACTCCCGTCCATCTTTTTCGAAGGACTTCCATCTCCATATCATTCTCCAACTCAATTGGAGAAGGTTCTTCAAACTCAAGGAGTTCATTTGCGGATGCAAATTCATCGCTAGGAGGACTTGATTCATGATCATCATCATCAAAGGAACTCGCCTCTTGATCTATTCCGTCTAATTCTTCATAGGGAACATGCCTTGGAAGTCGTGCACCTTGTTCCTTAACCTCTTTTTCAAGTCCAATGAGGAAGGATTCAATTGTAGATAGAAATTCATCAATTATTGAATCCATCTCTTGATCAAAGTCAAACTTCTTAGAAGAATACTCTCTAACTCTAGATTCCCATGGAAGTTCAGCATCTCCTAAGTCTTCAACCACTTCTTCCTCTTCAATAATTACGTCTTCCTCCAATTGTTCTAGTACAAAATCACATTCCTCATTTTCCACCAGAGTTTCTAATCTCTCCTTCAGGCTATGCTCCTCATTAGATTCTCCACATGTATCCATGGGGCCATGGGGGTACTTTGAGTGTCGAAGTGTAGGGAGGCTAAGTTATTTACTACCTCGGTCAAGGTAGCCATGAGTTCTAGTGTCGTCCTTTGCATCTCTCGTTGCCCTTGAAGTAGTAAAGTGAGAGAATCATCTATTGGGGCTTGGGGTGGATAAGAGGGTTCATTTGGTGGGAGAAAGGGCTCATAATAGGAAGATGGTTCATCTTGATAAGGATATGGAGATGTTGTATATTGAGATGGTGGTTCTTGGGAGTAATTGTGTTGGAATTGGGGTGGTTCTATGTATGGTTCATATGGCTCATAAGGTGGTTGGTATGCATCTTGGAATGACTCTTGCTCATAGTAAGCTGGAGGAGGTTGTTGCCAAAAATCTTGATCATATGCATATGGCTCCTTCCACCTCTGATTGTTCCATCTTTGTTGCATATCCTCATTGTAGCTTCCATTTCCTACAACATAATTTGAACCAAACTCATAGCCAAAGTGGTGAGAATTCATAGTAACACGAGAAGATTAAAGCAAAAACTAACAATAAATAATGAAATTAAACTCCTAAAACTAGCAACAACTAACAAAGAAACAAAAGGCAAACATATTCACAATAACCAATAATAAGGCGCACATTTGCAATTCCCTGGTAACGGTGCCAAAAACTTGACAGAAGAAAAATGTCGGTAAAGATTTTTCACAAAAATATTGAGTTGCAAGTATAGTTCTAAACCGACAATTAAACCTCCGTCAACGTTTAAATTGTTTGTCACTTAAGCAAACCTAATAAAAATAACCAAAGTATTTAAACCTCGGGTCGTCTCTCAAAGGAATTGCAGGGAAGTGTACTTACTATTGGTTATGGGAAAGGTATCTTTTGGGGTTTTTGTAATAAGAGACAGTAATGTAAATAATAAAAAAATAAACTAAAAACTAAGGAAAGTCTTAGCAACGGTTGAGAATCAAAATTCCTATCCTCATTATCATCGTCAATTGTGATGGTAATTGCCTTTTGCTTTCACTTAGTTAACCTCTAACAATTGAAGGAAAGTCAAGTGAGCAAAATCAACTTAAGTTCACAAGTCCTAATCAAAGACTAGATTTAGTGAAGCTCAAGCTAACTAGCAACTTTCAATCACCAATCAACAAAAGACTTTGACAACTCAAGAGTCTCTAAATGATCAATCTAAGCCAAGAACAGAAAAATCTATTTTAAAATCCAACCAAGCATTTCATCAAACACTTGGAAGGCACAAAATAAAAACATAGAAAATTAACAAGAAATATTAAATCTAAACTACCAAATGTAAGAATCAATAACTAACAATTAAAGAGAGAAACAATAAACATAGAAAACATAAATTATATTAATAGAAATCAAACGTAACAAGAGTTCATAAACATAAAAATGGCATAAAAGGGAAATTAACAATGCAAACAAAGAGACCCAAGACAATAAAGCATGAAAACATAAATGAAACTACACTGAAAGAGGAATTAAAGAGAGAACTATAGAGAAATTAAGATAATCTACCCTAATTTCTAGAGAGAAGAGAGAGCTTCTCTCTCTAGAATATAACCTAAAACATGATGCTAAGCTAGTCCCTGATTGCTCTCCCCTTGTTCCGTCATGAATTTTGCATCTAATAGCTTCAGAAATGAGTGAATTTGGGCTTCAGCCAGTCCAGAAATCGCCCCCAGTGTGTTGACTTTAATGAGGTCACGAGACGCTTGTCACGTGTACGCGTTGTCTTGACAAATTTCTTCTTCGCACGCACGCGTACGTGTCGCCTTGAATGTTCCAAATCCTCATTTCCATGAATTTTCCGTCTTCCATGCTTTTCTCTTCACTCCTTTGATCCATTCCTTGCCTCTTGACCCTGAAATCACTAACAAACATATCAAGGCATCGAGTGGAATCAAAGTAAATTAAATTTAACTAATTAAAGGCCTAAAAAGCATGTTTTTAACCATTAAGCACAATTAGAAAAAATTCATGAAACCATCATATTCTATTGAATAAATAGGAGAAAAGTTAATAAAATCCACCAAATATAATACAAAATAAACCAGAAAATTGTGTTTTATCAGCACTATATATATCAAGCTAACTAACAGAAAAAAAACTATAAAATAGATATTTGGAATCAATAAATTATCATATGATATATTTAAGAGACATTTAATACTCAATTTACCTTATTCGACCTTTTCAAGCTCTTCGAAATTCTCAGGTGCAAGAGAAGAGAAAAAGTCTTCATTAAGACAATCTTCGGTGCATACAAGGACTTCTACCATTTTGAGAGTCAATGAACTACGATATTGACCAATGATTCTTTCCCCATATTAAAAACAGACTCGGAAGCTACTATTGAAACTAGTATAGCCAATATGTTCCGTGCCATATGCATATTTGCCAGGACAGAAAATCGATTTGAGTTAGCCTTCCACCACCCTAAAATATTCAAAGGCTTATCATTTAGCTCACAATCTTCATTCAAATAATGATCAATCTTAGATTTAAGATTGAATTTGTGATCGGTTGATCGGTGATACAACCCCATATCATAAATGTCTTTGGTTTTATCACTTGCACTCGGTTGGAAGAGGGTATCATCTTGATTTTCTTCAGCTACACCTTGATATAAATTATAAAGTGAAAATGAAAACAAGAAGATAATTTTATCTTCAATTCACCACTCACTTCTGCACTAAAAGAATTAACTAGACACCACTTAACATAATCCAATTTATGAAAAGAATCTAGAACTATAGTAATTAACAACATGTTAATAGTTTTTGGATTTTTCCAATACTTATTTTATTTTGCTTTCATCTTACTTGCCATAAGACTTATGCTCAAATCATCATCATTAAGATATTGTTAAATCCTCCTTTCAAGAACAAACACTTCTTTCATGTACAAATTATAGATGACATAAGAGGATCCAAAAATACAAAAAGTAGCATCATAAAATATCTCAAAAAATAGTAAGACGGACTTGGCACGCGTAATCCCAATCTTAAATAGAAGGTGTGATGGGACGCATAAGCTGGTGAATTAAAAATTATTAAAATGGTTACGTTACAAGTATAGTTCTTAACTCACCGAAAATCTGCCTATCAATTTAGAAATATGTCACAGAGAGTTTAAATTAAAATTACTGGGAGTTTTAAGTCCCAGGTCATCTCCCAATGAGTTGCAGAAAAGTGTGCTGTTTTATTAATCAGATGTTTCAAGAAGTTGAGCTAAGTAAATTGGAATTTAAATTGAGGGATTTTAAATAATATAAATAAAAGCCTTGACTGGGAATTGATTGGTTAGAATCTCTATCATTGATGGAGTGATTTTTAAGATTAATTTATAATTAATGGTTATTTTGTTTGGTTATCCTTTACTAGGTAAGGGAAAGTCAAACAAGTTGGAATGCCAGATCTGTTCACAAATTCCAACCCACTTAGTTCAAAGGGATTGGCGTCGGTGACAGGATAGCAATCCAACATTTAACCCAATTACAAATTTTCTTTCATTCCTTCAAACTCAAGAGTTCCTTTTAATCAACTCCCCATCAAGTAAGGAAACTACTCACACATTGTAAATAAAGAATCCATAGCACATGAAAGGGAATTAAAAGAAGACATGATTATTGGAATTGAAATTGAATTAAAAAGAAATAATCCTTGCATTAAATAATCATAAAAGTATCTGAATGACAAAATTGAACAAAACAAAGAACATGGAAGAATAAAACCAAGTTAAGAAAACAAACTAGAATGATGAAGTCTTGATGAGGAAATAACTCTTCTCAATGTTCCAATGCTAAGACCAATTGAAATTTTAAAATCCTCAAAACCTAAAGAGGAAAACCTAAGAGAGTGAAAACTAGATCTAAAACTTGCTGAATGAATGTCTTTTGTTTCTGCATGTTCTCTGACTCTAGTCTGCTGTTCCGGGCCGAAAACTGGGCCGAAATGGGGTCTAAAATCGCCCCCAACGAATTCTACAGATTATGCAGATCGCATATGTCACGCGATCGCGTCATCCATGCGGACGCGTCATTCGCGTTTTTCCTCGCCACGCATTCGCGTCGTCCACGCTACCGCGTCGCTTGGGCTTTCCAATCTGTGCGGCCGCGCAAGCCATGCGGCCGCGTCACTGTGATTTGCCCTCCTTCGCGCAGTCTCGTGAGCCATGCGACCGCGTCACTTCTCGCTGGTTATCTCCTCAAATTCTTGTGTTCCTTCCATTTTTTGCTAGCTTCCTTTCCAATCTCCAACTCGTTCATGCCCTATAAAGTCTGAAACACTTAACACACAGATCACGGTATCGAATGGAATAAAGGAGAATTAAAAATAAATAATTAAAGTCTCTAGGAAGTAGTTTTCAAACATGTAATAAATTCAGGAAGGAAATCTAAATGCATGCTAATTTAATGAATAAGTGGGTAAGGATCATGATAAAACCACACAATTAAACACAATATAAACCATAAAATAGTGGTTTATCAACCTCCCCACACTTAAACATTAGCATGTCCTCATGCTAAATTGAAGGAGATAAGGAAATAAGTATGAACATGTAGAAACTCATGAAATGCAATGCAAACCTCTATACATATAAATAAATGCAACTACATGATTCTTGTCCACTTGATCAAAAGTAAATAAGCTCTTCAAAACAGTTACAAATCAAATTCCACCAATTCTATCATTATACAGTAAAATGGATAAAAGTGCAAGAAGATAGCTTATGAAGGCAGGAAACATGAAGATTCAAGCATTGAACCCTTACTGATAATGTATGTACGCTCTAATCTCTAGTGTATAAGGTAATCACTCTATTCTTCTCTAGTCATGTTTTCTAACTTTTGTTTTTCTCCTAACCAATCAACAACAGTTAATATACCAATGCAAACATCATGAGGTCTTTTCAGGGTTGTAATGGGGCCAAGGTGCAGGTAAGGGTATATATATGGCCAAGTGAGCTTTATAAATTGAATCTTTAATTAACCTAAGCTCTCTCCTAATATACATATATTCTATATACCTTTAAATTCATGCCTAGCTACCCGTAGTTCCCTTTTTCAACCCATACTCATGTTTCAACTTTGTATTTTAATTCTATCATATGTGCATTGATCTTTGAATTCTGAATTTAACATTGGGGTAATTTTGTCCCATTATTTATTTGTTTATCATCTTTTTTTTTTTGAATTGAAATAAATAAAGCTTATCAATGCACATAGATTTTTGATTCTTATAGTTTCACATGAATAGGTATCCAAATTCCCTTTAAATTTTCATGACACATCCCCTTAACAACTTTTGTTCCCACAATTTCCCATACTTAACTAGCACACACAATTCTATCTTAAGCTAACCAAAGATTCAATTTGGGATATACAATTGTTTTTCGGCTTAAGGTTAGTAATGTGGTAAGATATCGAACAGGGAATTAAAGGCTCAAAGTGGTTAACAAAGGTAATTGAAAAGGGTAGGCTTAATTTGGATGAGTGAGTTTAAACAAATAATGACCTCAATCATGTGCAAGCATGCAAATGTAATAACTATTGGACATATAAGATAAAACAAAATATAGATTACAATCATAGAGAAGTAAACACACAAGAATGAAATAATTATGGTTAAATAATGTAACCATTCATAAAGGCTCAAATCTTCCACAGGTTGCGTGTTCTTTAATTCAAATATCATGTTCCAAATACAACTCAAGCAAATTTATCATAAGAATTTTTGAAAAATTAGTGAAATTTTATTCCAAAGATAGATTTTAAAAGAAACTTATTGTCTTTTCAATCAAGTAGAACATGCATGCAACTATCCTAACCTATGCAATTTATTCTATTCTATAAAGGAAAGAAAAATCTAACTAAAATGTCCTAATTATTGGTGCCAGAGAAGAGAATTTACCTCCGGAAGTCAGGTACTGACCGACCTCCCCACACTTAAGGCTTTGCACCGTCCTCGGTGCCATCTGTCAGAAATAGGGGTGGGCTGGTAGTAGTATCTCCATCATCGGGACCGTCATGGCTCCCTGTGCTAGTAAAGGAAGTGAAATCCGGGGTATCTGAGTCTCTGAAGCGTCCCTTGAGTAGCTCCTTGAGGTGTTTGAATCGGCGCTCGTTACGGCGCTCTCTCATCTTAGCTTTCAGTTCATGCCGATCCAATTTTTCAAGTATCTGCTGGAGTAATTTCTCAGTTGTAGATGCTTGTGGTGTTGAAGAAGGAATATCTTCAACTGGCTCAGTAGGCTGGCTTGTAGTGGCTGCTGAAAGTCTGAGGTATTTCCCGTTAGGGACATATTGATCATCCCGTGGAAGCATGACTTTGGTGTCCCCAGCTCTGTAGGAGACTCCGGCTACTGAGACAAGATCTGAGACCAGGGCGGGAAAAGGTAGGTTGCCCACGATTTGTACATGCTCCATAGCATTCCGGATGTGTCTTGAGAGATTCAAAAGTTGGTCTATAAGGATGCACCATAGTAAAACAGCCATGTCTGCAGTGAAAGAGGACTCATAAGTGCTCAGAAAGACGTAATGGGACATGATCTGTGCCCATACGCGAGCCTCCAAGGTAAGTGCTGAAGCCAAGATTCCCTTAGGGCGGGTACGGTGGTATCCGTAGATCCAACAGT
>NC_029791.2:102554966-102589216 GCF_000816755.2 Arachis ipaensis
ATGGGGACTTGCTTCTGCCGGACATAAACAGACTGCAGGGTCGGCATGTAGAAGTTGGAGTAGAACTCAACTACCCAAGAGAGATTGACCTGCCTCGGCTGTCTCCGTAAGAAACCCCATTGTCTTCGTTCAATTTGCGGCTCAACAAAGGAGGCAATATTGGATGGGAGGATAAGAAGGTGTTCATTGTTATAGTTCCTTTCTGCTAGGATAGGGAACATCTGCTCACAGTAGCGATTGGGAAATCGTGCAGCGTCCTTCGCTGGAAAGGCTTTCTCCTTTTCATCAACCTTTATTATCCTCTTAACTCTTTTTGTTGAGGGCTTGACTGCGGTTGAAGAAGGCTCTGCCACTAATGCTCTTTTAGTTCCTCTTCTTACTGGTGGTCTGGAAGTTGCTTTCTCCTTTCCTTTCTTGGTGGCCATCCTGAAAGAAGGGAAGAGAAAGAAAATTAAATTTAAAGAGAGATACAGCAAGGAAGGAAACGGAAAAGAGGGTGAATGATGCACAGTAAAATGTAGATGACATTAACACATGTTCTCGAGTACATATGAAAAGCCATCAATAATAGCTAGTGCATAAAAAGACAAGTGAATGCAAGGTGTTTATTGGCATGCTGGCAAAGGGCATGAGTAGTATAGACCAAGCATTACTTTGTAACAAACCATCACGTTTGTATTGACAATTGAATTCAATTAATAAAATAATAAGGGAAAGTTGTGAAAAGCAAGCATTGAATAGTATAGCAACATAGAGAAGTGCATAATGTCACATGAGCTTTTTCACAAACACATAGCATGCATGGTGAATAGGGTATAGAAAATATGAAGATGAACATGCAAGCAATCCCTTAAATGGGAGAAAAATAATTGTCAAATAATTTGCAATAATTCACAAGCATATAATGAGGGATGATGACTCAAAAGGTTTCTAACACCATGTAAAGAAAAGAAAAGAAGAAGAAGAAGAAAAATAAAAATTTGAAAAGAAAAAGAGAAGAAAAAGAAAATAATAATATATATACATAATATAATAAGAATGATAGAAAAGAGAAGAAGGAAGAAGAAGGTAAAACCTTGGTAATGATGATGAGAGAGATAGAGAGTGAAATGTGAGATAGAAAGGGGAAGGGGGAAAGAAGAAAGAAGGAGGGAAAAGAAAAAGTAGGATTTGGAGGAAAGAAAGATAAGATAACTTGGCAACTGAGGTTGAGCTGTGCGGCGCATGCAACAGGCCGCAGAAGGCACGCGTTCGCGTGGTTGCGCTTCAGGTAAGGTGACGCGATCGCGTCGGTCACGCGGTCGCGTGATCTATGTTGCGCTGCTGGCGCGAGTGCAGCCTCGCTCCAGCACAACTCTCTGTTCGATTCATTTTAATTGCCAAAATTGGGTGACGCGATCGCGTGGGTCACGCGATCGCATGAGTGTGCGTTATAAAATGGGTGACGCGGCCGCGTCAGCGATGCGGTCGCGTGACAAGGATTGTGCTTCCAGCACCAATCCAGCATCACTCTCGCACGGAATGTGACTGTGCACCCTTTTACGTCGAAAACTCAGGGCACGCGGCCGCGTGGGGCACGCGGTCGCATGGGAGGCCATGATTTCCATGCGACGCAGTCGCGTGGGGTAATTTGTGCCATTGGCACGACTCCAGCGCTGCTCCTGCGTAACTTTCTGTTCATTTTTATTTTTCTTTACTCCCCCTACCACGCGGACGCGTCGCTGGTGCGATCGCGTCGCGCGGCGAAATTTTTTTTTTTAAGGAAAGATAAAGACATGTAATTGAAAGAGCACGAAAGCACTAATAAAGAGAAGAGTTATTAAAGAAGAAAAACTAAAAGTGAAGAAAAGAACGATCATACCGCGGTGGGTTGTCTCCCACCAAGCACTTTGCTTTTACATCCGTAAGTTGGACGCTCCAATAGCTCAATCTGCTGCGATGTGGGGGTCTTCCAAGCGAAAGATCTCAAGCTCCTTATTTTTCTGCACCTTCTCACCATGGTATAGCTTCAGGCGTTGTCCATTAACCTTAATAAGTTCAGAGCTTGGAGGATGGCTTAGGTGATAAACTCTGTACGGTTCAGCCTTCTCTACTCTGTATGGACCTTTCCATTTTGATCTCAACTTACCGGGCATGAGCCTTAGTCGAGATTTGTAAAGGAGGACAAAATCTCCAGGTTGGAACTCTCTCTTCTTGATGTTTTGATCATGCACAACTTTCATCTTTTCCTTGTATATTCTGGAGTTCTCATAAGCTTCCAGGTGAAGGTTCTCCAGTTCCTGCAGTTGCAACTTTCTTTCAGCTCCAGCATTCTCAATTTCCATGTTGCACTCCTTAACTGCCAAGAAGGCTCTGTGTTCTATTTCAAATGGGAGATGACAAGCTTTTCCATAAACCAAGCGGAAGGGACTCATCCCAATGGGTGTCTTGTATGCTGTTCTGTATGCCCACAGTGCATCTTGTAGCCTGGTGCTCCAGTCTTTTCTATGAGGCTTCACTATCTTTTGCAAGATACGCTTAATTTCTCTGTTCGACACCTCGGCTTGCCCATTAGTTTGGGGATGGTAAGCTGTTGCAACTTTATGGATTATCCCATGCTTCTTCATTAATCCTGTTAGTCTCCTATTACAAAAATGGGTGCCTTGATCGCTCACGATTGCTCGTGGTGATCCAAAGCGGCATATAATATGGTTTCTCACAAAGGAAACAACAGTGTTAGCATCATCAGTGCGGGTAGGAATTGCTTCCGCCCATTTGGAAACATAATCCACAGCTAACAATATATAAAAATATCCACTAGAATTTGGAAATGGACCCATGAAGTCAATGCCCCAAACATAAAAAATTTCACAGAAAAGCATATATTGTTGAGGCATCTCATCCCTCTTGGATATGTTACCAAATTTCTGGCATAGGTGACAAGATTTACAAAACTCAGCAGCATCTCTAAAAAGAGTAGGCCACCAGAATCCGCAGTCTAAGATCTTTCTAGCTGTTCTTTGAGGGCCAAAATGTCCTCCACTCTGTCTTAGACGCATAGGCAATAACAAAAGGATCCTTACCTTCACGCTGAGCCAGCGCTGCTCCTACTGCATGGTTGGAAGCATCGCACATGATTTCAAATGGTTGGTTCCAGTCTGGTCCTCTCACAATTGGGGCTTGCGTTAGAGCAGTCTTCAGCTTATCAAACGCTTGTTTACAATCCTCACTGAACTCGAACTCAATATCCTTCTGCAGTAATCTGGATAAGGGAAGTGCCACCTTACTAAGGTCCTTAATAAATCTCCTGTAGAAACCTGCATGGCCAAGGAACGAACGGACTTCCCTCACAGAAGAGGGGTAAGGTAAACTAGAAATAACATTCACCTTTGCTGGGTCTACAGAAATGCCATTATTACCACATGTCCTAATACAATCCCTTGTTTTACCATAAAGTGGCATTTTTCAAAATTCAATACAAGGTTTGTATTAACACATCTATCTAATACTCTAGATAACCCATCTAAGCATAGGTTAAAAAATCACCATAAACGCTAAAATCATCCATAAAAACTTCCATACAGTCCTCAATAAGATCAGAGAAAAGACTCATCATGCACCTTTGGAAGGTGGCTGGTGCATTGCACAAGCCAAAGGGCATTCTCTTATAAGCATAAGTCCCAAAAGGACATGTAAAAGTAGTCTTTTCCTGATCCTCAGGAGCTATATGAATCTGGAAATAGCCTGTGTAACCATCTAAAAAGCAATAATGTGATTTACCTGACAGGCGATCCAGCATTTGATCAATGAATGGAAGTGGGTAGTGATCCTTACGGGTAGCTTGGTTGAGACGCCTGTAATCAATGCAGACTCTCCAAGCATTCTGAACTCTAGTTGCTATGAGCTCTCCATGCTCATTCTTCACTGTAGTGACTCCGGACTTCTTGGGCACCACTTGTACTGGGCTTACCCATTCACTGTTTGAAATGGGATATATGATACCTACTTCCAATAGTCTGGTCACTTCCTTTTTGACAACTTCCAAGATGGTGGGATTCAATCTTCTTTGTGGTTGACGGTCAGGTCTTGCTCCCTCTTCTAAAAATATTCTGTGCTCACATAGTTGAGGGTTGATTCCAACTATGTCTGCCAAACTCCATCCAATTGCCTTCTTATGCTTCCTCAGTACATCAAGTAACTGCTCTTCTTGTTGAGAAGTCAGTTCCCTTGCAATAATAACCGGAAGCTTCTACTCATCCTCAAGATAAGCATATTTGAGATGTGGAGGGAGAGGTTTCAATTCTAACTTTTGATCATGGGCAGGCTCTGGATTATCTAGGGCTCATGAAGATGGCGAAGTGCCCTCACTATCAGTTAAGAGGGTCCCCACACTTGGACCTTGTCCAGTGTGCCTCTCTTCAAACTCTTCTTTTTGAACTTCAGCCACACTTTCGTCTATGACATCACACTGGAAGATAGAACGATCTTCTGGGGGGTTGTTAATGACTCCATTCAGATTGAAGATCACTATGCGGCCATCTATTTCAAAGGAGTATGTTCCTGAAAAAGCATCCAATTTGAATTTGGATGTCTTCAGGAATGGTCTTCCAAGTAGGATTGATGATGGCTTATCTGAATCATTATGGGGCATCTCCAAGATATAAAAATCAGTGGGAAATGTGAGCCCTTTAATGTTCACCAAAACATCTTCAGCAACTCCAGCCACTGTAATAATGCTTTTATCTGCTAACACAAAATGAGCTGCCGACCTTTTTATGGGAGGGAGCCTTAAAACATCATATATAGACAAAGGCATTATACTGACACATGCTCCTAAATCACATATGCAATCATAAATTACTACACTACCAATAGTACAACTAACTATGCAAGGACCTGGATCACTACATTTTTCAGGTAATCCTCCCATTAAAGCAGATATAGAACTACCTAAAGGAATAGTTTCTAATTCATTAATTTTGTCTTTATGGATACATAAGTCTTTTAGAAACTTTGCATATTTAGGTACTTGCTGAATAACATAAAAAAGGGGAACAGTTACCTCAACCTTTTTGAATATTTCTACCATTTTAGGATCAGGTTCCAGCTGCTTCCTGGGCTTCCTTGCAAGTTTTGGAAATGGAATGGGAACAGTGGGTTCCGTGGTGCCTGTGCCTTTTGGTGCTTCTTCCTGTGGTTGAGCTATCTCTTCTTCAGCTATATCCTGTATATCCTCTTCCTCTTCAACATCTTCGATTTCTACCACCTCTTCAGCTGAGGCGTATTCTGGTGAGCTTGGTTCCTCCTGATTCCTCTCCTGCAGTGTGGTTCTGGACCTCAGGGTGATGGCATTAATGCCTCCCTTTGGATTGGGTAACGGTTGAGAGGGGATTCCAGTGGTGCTTGAAGGTTGGTTGCTGGAATTTTGTGTTGAACCAAGCTGTGTCATAAAAGCTTACAGAGTAGAGGTGAGACCATTCAGACTGGCGTTAATAGTGTTCACGATGGTACTTTCCATGGCCAGTTGTCTTTTCTCAAAAGCTTGTAATAAATCTTCATTAGAAGATACAGAAGAATGAGTAAATTGAGAGGTTTGCTGCTAATTGTTCGGTGGTCCTTGGTTTTGCCTCAGGTGAAGTGCTCGGTAAGGTTGATTTTGCTACCTGTTGTTGTTATTATTCCACCTCTGATTTCCCTGATTATCTCTGCCTCCCCTGTTATTGTTGTCCCTCCAATTCTGGTTTGAATTGTCCTGCCATCCATGGTTATTATTTCCACTTTGATTGTACCCTTGGTTGGGGCGGTCATAGAAGTTGTGAGTGGATGCCACCATGTTGTCTTCTTGTTGGAGCTGCGGGCATTCATCAGTGTAATGGCTGTAATCAGCACAAATTCCGCAAATTCTTTGTGGGACTAGTTGTTGGTTTTGCTGCGGTTGAGTTTGCTGAGCTTGTTGATTTAACTGCATTTGCTTCAGCAGGTTGGTCATCTCACAGATGCTTTGAGTTAGAGCAGCAGTCTCTCTGTCAGAAGATACTTCTGTAATGGCTTTTGAACGGCCTTGCTTTTGTCTGTGGTTCCGAGTAGATTCAGCTAAATCACTGATCAATTGCCAAGCTTCATCAGTGGTCTTGTACTTCTTCATAGACCCATTACTGGCACTTTCCAATGTGGTCTTATCTTGGGGCCTCATACCTTGTGTGATATAGCTGAGTAGCACGATCTTGTCAATCATGTGGTGGGGGCATGCTTCCAGAAGATTATTGAAGCGCTCCCAGTATTCAAAGAGAGTCTCATTGTCATCCTGAACAATTGTAGAGATATCCTTCCTCAGTTTATCAGTAACTTCAGATGGAAAGAATTTCTCCAGAAACTCCTTTCTGAGTGTATCCCAGTTGGATACATTTGCTAGGGTTTGAGTGTAGTACCACTCTCTAGCTTTTCCCTCAAGAGAGAACGGAAAATCTTTCAGCAGATTTGAATTTTCATCAGTGCCATCACGCCTGACAGTAGAACAGGCTGCTTGGAAATCTCTCAAGTGCTTGATAGGCTCTTGAGCAGGTAGGCCATGAAACTTAGGCATAAAATTTAACAGTGCGGTCTTTATTTCAAAATCCGTAGCTACCGCTGGATGATGCGCTTGAAACGGTTGCATTGTAAAATAAGGAGCTCCTTCCTCCTGAATGGTAACTCTTCTAGCTGCTATGTTTTCTGCACGTAAAACAACCGAATCAGTAGAACGGGGGCTGGTTTCTTCCTCAGATTCACTTTCAGATCCACCCTCAGAGCGGGCTAACCTACGCTGTTCTCGCCTTATTCATGAAATTGTTCTTTCAATTTCAGGATTGAATATTAGCAAGCGCGGATCAGGAAGTGAACGTGTCATTTGACGGAAGAAACATGCAGCTCATAGTAGCAAAATTAAATAAAATGCAAATAAATAAATTCTAATTAATAAAATTAGCACTCTATTGCAACTCCCTGGCAACGGCGCCAAAAATTGATGGGACGCATAAGCTGGTGAATTAAAAGTTATTAAAATGGTTACGTTGCAAGTATAGTTCTTAACTCACCGAAAATTTGCCTATCAATTTAGAAATATGTCACAGAGAGTTTAAATTAAAATTACTGGGAGTTTTAAGTCCCAGGTCGTCTCCCAACGAGTTGCAGACAAGTGTGCTATTTTATTAATCAGATGTTTCAAGAAGTTGAGCTAAGTAAATTGGAATTTAAATTGAGGGATTTTAAATAATATAAATAAAATCCTTGACTGGGAATTGATTGGTTAGAATCTCTATCATTGATGGAGTGATTTTTAAGATTGATTTATAATTAATGGTTATTCTGTTTGGTTATCCTTTACTAGGTAAGGGAAAGTCAAACAAGTTGGAATGCTAGATCTATTCACAAGTTGCAACCCACTTAGTTCAAAGGGATTGGCGTCGGTGACAGGATAGCAATCCAACATTTAACCCAATTACAAATTTTCTTTCAATCCTTCCAACTCAAGAGTTATTTTTAATCAACTCCCCATCAAGTAAGGAAACTACTCACGCATTGTAAATAAAGAATCCATAGCACATGAAAGGGAATTAAAAGAAGACATGATTATTGGAATTGAAATTGAATTAAAAAGAAATAATCCTTGCATTAAATAATCATAAAAGTATCTGAATGACAAAATTGAACAAAACAAAGAACATGGAAGAATAAAACCAAGTTAAGAAAACAAACTAGAATGATGAAGTCTTGATGAGGAAATAACTCTTCTCAATGTTCCAATGCTAAGACTAATTGAAATTTTAAAATTCTCAAAACCTAAAGAGGAAAACCTAAGAGAGTGAAAACTAGATCTAAAACTTGCTGAATGAATGTCTTTTGTTTCTGCATGTTCTCTGACTCTAGTATGCTGTTCCGGGCTAAAAACTGGGCCGAAATGAGGTCCAAAATCGCCCCCAACGAATTCTGCAGATTATGCAGATCGCATATGTCACGCGATCGCGTCATCCACGCGGACGCGTCATTCGCGTTTTTCCTCGCCACGCGTTCGCGTCGTCCACACTACCGCGTCGCTTGGGCTTTCCAATCCGCGCGGCCGCGCAAGCCATGCGGCCGCGTCACTGCGATTTGCGCTCCTTCGCGCGGTCTCGTGAGCCATGCGACCGCGTCACTTCTCGCTGGTTATCTCCTCAAATTCTTGTGTTCCTTCCATTTTTTGCTAGCTTCCTTTCCAATATCCAACTCATTCATGCCCTATAAAGTCTGAAACACTTAACACACAGATCACGACATCGAATGGAATAAAGGAGAATTAAAAATAAATAATTAAAGTCTCTAGGAAGTAGTTTTCAAACATGTAATAAATTCAGGAAGGAAATCTAAATGCATGCTAATTTAATGAATAAGTGGGTAAGGATCATGATAAAACCACACAATTAAACACAATATAAACCATAAAATAGTGGTTTATCAAGGTGCCCCTCTTCCCTTGTTTAATTCTACAATAAATTTTTTGTCTTGCATTTCTAATAGTTCAAATGCCTTCTAATGCTTTAATGCTGCTACTAACATCAAGTGTGTAGAATTTCATTGCATTTTAACATCTAGGCAAACAAGGCTTTTATACGGAATATTCTCTTGTGTAATACATGCCTTCAACCTAGTTAAGCTTGAATTTGAAGATCTAACATACTTCACAGCATCTCGAATTTCGATAACCAAATCATTAATCTCCTTCAGTCCATCCTTCACAATTAGATTTAAAATATGCGCACATCACTACATATGGAGATACTCTCCATTCAAAATTGAACTCTTCCAAGAAATCAGCCTCCTTTGTAAATACATAACTCCTACATCATTAGACAATGCATTATCAATTGTCAAACTCAAAATCTTGTTCAACTTTCAGCTATTCAAGCAAGCTTCAACATTTTGAGCCATAATCTCTCTAGTGTGGTCGATGACTTGGCAAAAATTTAGTATTTTCTTCTGCAACTTTCAATCCACATCAATGAAATGAGTAGTCAAATACATATCCGCCATATTCTGATACGAACTCCAATTATCAGTCTTAAGATAAACTCTTCCACCGTATTTGAAAAAGTATTTTTGAAGTTGAACCCTCTTTGTTTCATAGAGCATCAAGATGTCACGTGCCAATGTAATACGTTAAAGAGTATTGAATCCTGGTTACAAGACTGTCAAATATTCCTTAAAACTTTCACTTTTTACAAATAAAAAGAAAGCTTCTCGCGAACAAACATTGATATCAATTTTTTCTGAGCATATTCTACATCAAACGTATCCATTTGTGCTTTTGGGCTAGACGTGTGCCTGCTTTTTGTCGTTTGCCTCTATCTGAACCGAAGTTACTTATGCAAATCTTTAAATGTGATCTCATGGTTTTTTTCTGAAACAAATAAAAAATATTATTTCCAAAAACACGTTATTTTAAATTTAATTTTTAATTTCCGGAATGCGCTTTTTTTTAGGATGAGTTCGCCCAACCCCCAACGAACTTCTATAATTTTATAGAGTTAGCCACACCCCTGGCGAACTTCATCCAAATTCTCCTGGTTGAGAATGAAATTCAAATTTTTAAGCCATTATCATCGTCCCCAAAGTGCACAGACGATAAGCATGGCTTCTTCAATATCGTCGGCACCAATGACAACCATTATCATCATTTCTAGAAATACACAAATATACAGGAATAAGTGATAAACCCCTATTTTATGATTTATCTTGTGCTCAATTGAGTATTTTTATCAATTCTTCACCCACTTATTCATAAAAATTGTATGGTTTTACTTTCTGTTCATACCCTGGGTTGAGCTGTCCAAACCGGGATGTTCAGTAGCAAAGCGACCGATCTCTTTAGGTCAAGCGGACCGACTTCTTTACGAAGAACTCGGCCAAATCGACAGGAAAGCCCAAAGAAGGGTCCAACTCAAGGAATACAGCCCAATCTAAAGGCGGCCAAAGCCCAGAAAGATAAAGGCAGTTCCTCAGAAGATAAGATGACCTCACTTAAAGATAAGATAAGATAAGATAACTATCTTATCTCCAGAAAGGTCACTCTACAACCACTATAAATACACTAGAGCACCCAGGTATAACTCATACTCTGATTCTACTAAAAACCTGTTTAATACCCATGCTAACTTAAGCATCGGAGTCTCTTGCAGGTACCCCCCACCCTCCGGTGACCAAGGATCAGCAGTGCAGCCAGTCCAACAAGTCGGACACGACAGCTCCGGCCGCCACCCACCAGCCGGACACGTCATCTCTGACCAGTACAGAAGATCTCGTCCGAGATCGACCTCCAGTTTCAGGTAACCCTCGGAACATTGGCGCCATTGCCGGGGAACCTGGAAGTCATCCTAACACCATGGCGGATGGTCATGACAACGACCACGATTCAGATCTGGAAAACAGAACACCGCACAAGAACGCGGACACTACGCTAAAGGATACTCCGGAATCCAACGGGGACAAAAACTCATCAAATCTGGGGGTAATAGAAGCACTTCAAGACCGCTTAAAGCAACTTGAAAAAGAAACCCAACAACAACGAGAGGTCGGAAAGGATCTACAAAGAGAGGTACGGCGGCGTCGAGAATTGGAAGATAAACTACTGCAATTAGAAGCCGATCTCAAATTGAAAGCTCCTCGGACCACTCCTGAGGAAAATTCACGCAAAGAGCAAGATCCATTCACCAGGGAAATCATGAAAGCCAAAATTCCAAAAGACTTCAAACTCCCGGATATGACTTTGTATGATGGCACCACAGATTCCAACCATCATCTCAGCAATTTCAGAAGCAGAATGTACCTCACTGATGCCTCAGATGCCATTCGCTGCAAAGCTTTTCCAACAACTCTCACGAAGACAGTAATCAGATGGTTCAACAACCTACCTCCAAAGTCCATCTCAAACTTTGACGACCTGGCCCAAAAATTTCTAGCCAGATTCTCCATCCAGAAAGATAAGGCCAAGCACGCCCCCAGTTTACTGGGGATCAAGCAAGGAGATCGGGAGAGCCTCCACAACTACATGGAAAGATTCAACAACATGGACATACAAAGCTTGCCAACAGAGGCTGCCATCATGGGACTCATCAATGGCCTACGAGAAGTACCTTTTAGCCAATCCATATCAAAGAAGTACCCTACCTCCTTAGACGAAGTGCAGGAGCGAGCAGAAAAATACATCAACATGGAAGAAAATGCTCGGTTGGGAGAAACCTCAAAATTCGGGGTCCCCTGCCGAGATAAAGACAAGGAATCCAAAAGGAAAGAAGATCGACAAGGGGAGAAAATCAAAAAATACCACAATTACACCCCTCTCAGGGCATCCCTAGTTGACGTATACAAAGAAGTCTGCCATACAGAGTAAATACCCCTAGCTCGGCCACTCAAAGGCAAAAAAGGAGGAGGAAACCGGAATGAATATTGTGAATATCATCGAGTGCGAGGGCACTCCACCAACGAGTGCTTCGATCTAAAGAACATCATAGAAAAATTGGTGAGGGAAGGAAAACTAGATCGGTTTCTAGCCACCCGAGATGATGACCAAAGAAAGAGACGAATGGACGAAGATATCGGACGAACCGCGCGATCACCACGTACACCAAAAAGACACGTCCACATGATACACGGCGGATTCGCAGGGGGGAGGAATCTCCAAATCATCTCGCAAAAGATATCTCAAAGAAGTATATCATGTCGAGGGAAAGGAGGAAGCACCTGACATCCCTGCAATCACATTCACTAAAGACGACGCATGCGGTATCATCTCGGGACACGACGACCCCATGGTCATCACCATCATACTGGCAAACGCTAATCTCCACCACACATTAATAGACCAAGGGAGCTCCGCCGACATCTTATTCAAAACTGCCTTCGACAAGCTCGGCCTAGAAGATAAGGAGCTTAGGGCATACCCGAATAGTCTGTTCGGACTGGGAGATACCCCGGTACAACCACTGGGATACGTATCACTACATACAACCTTCGAAAAAGGGAACCAATCCAGGACACTCAAAATAGACTACATTGTGGTCAACGTGAGTTCAGCCTACAATGCTCTAATAGGTCGGACAACACTAAATCAACTCGGCGCAATAGTCTCGACTCCACATCTATGCATGAAATTCCCAACTACAGAGGGGATAGCCACAATAAAAGCAAATCAAAAGATGGCACGCCACTGTTATAACGAAAGTCTAAACCTCAGAGGCAGAGGAGAAGAGTTTTATACAATTGAGCTTGGCGGAGTTCAGAGACGAGAAGAACTCCGTCCGCAGCCAGAAGGTGAGATAGAAAAGGTTCAGATCGGAGACACCTCGGACAAAACGACTAATATCGGCACGATCCTGAGAGGAGACTCAAAAGAATTTCTGGTACAATTCTTATGAGATAATGTCGATCTCTTCGCATGGAAAGCCGCAGACATGCCAGGCATAGACCCCAAGCTAATGTGCCACAAGTTGGCGGTCTATCCAGGATCTCGGCCGGTACAGCAAAGACGAAGAAAACTTGGGCCAGAGCGATCCCAAGCTGTGGAAGAACAGGTACAAGCATTACTGGAGGCAGGATTCATAAGAGAAGTCAAGTACCCACTATGGCTAGCCAACGTCGTCTTGGTGAGAAAATCAAATGGGAAGTGGCGAATGTGCACCGATTACACCGATCTCAACAAAGCCTGCCCAAAGGATCCTTACCCACTCCCAAGTATCGACGCTCTGGTAGATGCTTCCTCCGGATATAGATACCTCTCGTTTATGGAAGCATACTCGGAATACAACCAAATCCCCATGTATCCACCAGATCAAGAAAAGACCTCGTTTTTAATGCCGAAAGCGAATTACTGCTACATTGTGATGCCTTTCGGTCTCAAGAATGCGGGAGCTACTTATCAAAGGCTAATGAATAAAGTCTTCTCAGATCACATCGGAAAAATCATGGAAGTCTATGTGGACGACATGTTGATAAAGACACAAAGCGAAGCGACATTATTGTCCGACCTGGCTCAAGTGTTCGACACTATAAGGAAGCATGGCATGCGACTCAATCCCGCAAAATGCACCTTTGCAATAGAAGCAGGCAAATTCTTAGGTTTCATGCTCACACAAAGAGGAATTGAAGCAAATCCGGATAAATGTCAAGCTATACTCAACATGAAGAGCCCAACCTGTGTCAAAGAAGTACAGCAACTCAACGGGAGATTGGCCGCCCTATCCAGGTTCTTAGCAGGATCAGCGATAAGATCTCTCCCCTTCTATGCTACTTTAAGGAAGGAAAAGCAGTTCGAATAGACAACAAAATGTGAACAAGCCTTCCAAGACTTCAAGGAATTCTTAGGACGGCCACCTATCCTATCTCGGCCATGAAAAGGAGAACCGCTCATATTATATCTCGTAGTAGGAAGCCGGGCAATAGCCTCAGCACTAGTCAGAGAAGACGAAAGTGGGCAACAACTCGTCTACTTCATTAGTAAAGCGCTACAGGGATTCGAGTTGAACTACCAGAAAATAGAAAAGTTTGCCTATACTCTCATTCTAACATCTCGACGATTTCGCCCGTACTTCCAGGCTCACACTATTAAGGTTCGAACTAACCAGCCCATAAAAAGAATATCGTAGAAAATAGATTTAGCAAGCAGAATTTTACAATGGGCAGTCGAGTTATCCAAGTTCGACCTCCAATATGAAGCTCAGACGGCCATCAAATCACAGTATCTGGCCGACTTCATCGCAGAATTCACAGATGCCCTGGAAATCCCCACAGAATGGAATCTCTATGTGGACGGTTCTTCAAATAAGAATGGAAGCGGCGCAGGTGTGATAATAGAAAGCAACCAAGGAACCCAAGTTGAGCTCTCCCTCAAGTTTGGGTTCCCGGCCTCAAACAACCAGGCGGAATATGAAGCGTTATTAGCTGGTTTGAAGCTGGCTAAAGAGGTTGGAGCTCAAAAACTCAACCTTTACAGCGATTCACAAGTAGTCACCTCACAGATAACAGGGAGTTACCAAGCCAAAGATCCCACCATGAAAAAGTATTTGGATAAAACCAGGGGACAGCTCGGACAACTCGGGGAATATAAGATCTGCCACATACCCGCGAATAAAATGCCCGAGCTGATGCACTCTCGAAACTAGCCAGCACCAAACCAGGGGGCAACAATAGAAGCCTCATCCAGAAAATGCTACAGAACCCGTCAATCTCGGAAGAGGAAAAAGTCCTAGCCATAACAAGTCAGGACCAAGGATGGATGACCCCCATAATTAACTATCTTAAAGCAGAAACACTCCCCACAGAAGAAAAAGAGGCAAAGAGGTTAAAAAGGGAGGCACAGTACTACACTATCATAAACAACATCCTGTACAAAAGAGGGATCTCAATAGCGTTACTAAAATGCGTGCCGACCTCCAACACAAGGGAAGTGCTAGAAGAAGTACACGGCGGCATTTGCGGCAATCATCTCGGAGCACGAGCTCTCGCCAAAAAAGTACTCCGGGTGGAATTTTATTGGCCAACTCTACAGAAAGAAGCTACAGAATTTGTAAAGACATGTCCACCATGTCAGAAACATGCCAACTTTCACATCGCCCCGCCAGAAGAGCTCATCAGCATAACTTCGCCTTGGCCGTTTGCAAAATGGGGACTTGATCTTCTCGGACCCTTCCCCCAGGGATCAGGACAAGTTAAATTCCTCATAGTAGGGGTAGACTTTTTCACAAAGTGGATTGAGGCAGAGCCCCTAGCCAACGCCACTGCTCAAAGAAGCCGGAAATTCCTATATAGAAACATTGTCACAAGGTTCAGGGTTCCATACTCCATCACCACAGACAATGGCACTCAATTCACAGATGCAGGCTTCAGAAAATTAGTAGCCGACTTGAACATAAAGCACCAGTACACCTCCGTTGAACACCCCCAAGCCAATGGACAGGCCGAAGCTGCCAACAAAGACATATTGGCCGGGTTAAAATGGAGATTACAAGACGCAAAGGGAGCT
Source organism: Arachis ipaensis (assembly GCF_000816755.2). Lineage (NCBI taxonomy): Eukaryota > Viridiplantae > Streptophyta > Magnoliopsida > Fabales > Fabaceae > Arachis > Arachis ipaensis. The sequence goes on from NC_029791.2 coordinate 102,569,974, forward strand.
TGGGCAGAAGAGCTTCCATAAGTTCTATGGGCGTATCGAATGACGCCACATTCTACCACAAAGGAATCCCCCTTCTGGTTAGCACACGGAATAGAAGCAATGATCCCAGTAGAGATTGAGGAAGGATCGCCTAGAGTGGTTCATTACAATGAGGGAGCAAACTCCCAACTTCAGAGGGAAGAGCTCAACCTACTACCTGAAATCCAAGAAAGAGCTCGGATCAGGGAAGAAGCACTAAAACGTCGAATGGCTTCCAGATATAATCAAAGGGTAGTGCCGAGAAGTTTCGCAGAGAATGATCTCACCCTAATCCGAAATGATATTGGAACAACTCGACCAGGAGAAGGAAAGTTGGCAGCAAACTAGAAAGGATCCTATCGAGTTGTAGAAGTACTTGGGAAGGGCTACTACAGACTGTCCGAACTCGATGGATGAGAGCTTCCCAGATCATGGCACGCCTGCAACCTAAGAAGGTACTACAGCTAGAAAAGGTAAAAGATCTCATTATTGGATGCAATCTTTTTCCTAAAAAGGTTTTTTAATGAGGCACCAAGTGAGACTCAGACACTATCCGACTTAAAGGGATGAAAAATTCCCACATGTATATATTTGCACTTTCCTTTGAATAAAATATATTTTAGATATTCTACAAGTTTTCAAGACGCATTAATCTGAAGTATTCATCGTCCGATTATAAAGCAACAGATCGGCAGAAAGTGAAAAACAATTTCACTGCACGATCACGATAAAGATAATCGTCCGATAAAGGTGAAAACGCGATTCACCTAAAAGACGATCTAAAGATAGCAACCACCTTCTACAAATCGGCAAAAATGAACACATAATAATGTAAGAAGTTATCGAAAGTGATCCGGAAAAAGAACCTGACGAGGTCTTATGGATTGCTAAATAATAACTTAAAGACTAGCCGACGTTAAGAAGTCGGACCAAGTCAACCCAAGTTATAAGTAAACCCTGGAAAGAGGTCTGGCCAACCCTATTAAAGAGGATTACTTTAACTTAGAAGGGCCCGACATGACAAAGTTAGCCCAAAATGAGAAAGTTATAAAAGTAGTCCCTGAAAGAGACCTGACAAAGGTCCAAAAAAGAGGACTACAAAAATAACTTAGAAAGAGGACGACGCAAAGAAGTCGACCTCCTACGAACAAGTTATAAAAGTAATCCCTGAAAGATATCTGACAAAGATCCAAGAAAGATGATTACAAAAATAACTTAGAAGAGATCGACATAACGAAGTCGGTCTCCTACAACAAACAAGTTATAAAAGTAATCCCTGAAAGAGATCTGACAAAGATCCAAGAAAGAGGATTACAAAAATAACTTAGAAGAGATCGACATAACGAAGTCGGTCTCCTACAACAAACAAGTTATAAAAGTAATCTCTGAAAGAGACCTGACCAAGGTCCAAAAAAGAGGATTACTAAAAATAACTGAGAAAAGATTGACATGACGACGTCGGTCAACTACTTGGAAAAGGACAAAGAAGTCGGTCATGGATTGCTAATTGGATCCACGCATCTACGACCTCCAAGTACAAAGCAGTTCAAAGAGGCTGAGCAACAAAGCTTCAACATTCTCGAAACATATAAAGAAGCTAAGACAGGTGCAAGCAAGCATGACTTAAAATAACAAAGCTTCAGGGTCAGACCCAAAAGCTTAGAAGCTACTCGTTGTGTTTTTCAAAATAATGGGTTGCTAAACAAGCAACCAAAAAGAGTGTCAGCAAAATAAACCAACCACGAAATAAAGAGTTTAAAAGCCCACAAGCCGGGCCAACTATACAAATATCCAAAATAAATCAGCTAAAGATTAGAAGACTTTTTAGCAGCATCAGTCTGAGGAGAAGGAGAACGAGCCTGGAGAGGAACAGCATCCACAGTACCATCATCCCAGTTTAAGATCTGGCAGTCAGGATCAGAAGCGGGAGGGCCGACCTCGGTAGGAGGAACAGCAGGAGCTGACACCTTGGCAGAAGACATAGGGAAGGGTTCGACATTATCATTATCCTCGTCATCAGGGACAATCTTACCATCCCTAACAACATTATCCAGGCTGAAGAGAGTAACGTCGGCCTCGGGAGCAATAATCCCAACTTGCTCTTTCAGGTTCTCATAGGCAGCAGTTACGCTGCCAACAAGATGACCCTGGAGCTCGGAGTAATCAACTCGGGTGTTCTCCAACTCCTCCTTCAGACGCATCCCCTCCCGATAGGATGTGACATAGCTGTCCTTATGCATCAGTGTTGTGTCCTCGGTCAGCCTCACAGAGGCCGCCAGAGAAAGTGAACTCGCCTTCTCGTTCTCCAGATCCTTCTCCAACTTGGCTACCTTTACTTCAAGCTCCTTCTTCAGGCCCTTCATCCGATCAAACTCCTGTTTAACCTCCTCCATAAAGGCTTTGGTGGCATGGAGAGGAAGATTTTGAGTAGTTCGATATAGGGCAGCCCCCATATACGCCATTCTAACACTACTTCGAGTTATAAAGTCCAGATGGCGAAGGAGCAACACATCGTCCATAGGAAGGGCACCGTAGGGACCAATTTGCTGATCCACAAATTCAATTGCATTAAAGTCAGGAACATCAAGGTTGAAAGGCTCAGCTGTTTTTTGTTTCTTGTTAGGAGGAGCACCAGAACTAGAGGCAGAAGTCGGTGGAGGGTCAGCCAGACGAACCCGAGGAGTAGGGATCACCTTCCTCGGTCCAGGAGAACTCGGCACAGGCGGCTTCACTTGCACTTGGGAAGATCCCTCCCCGGCCGCCTTGGCCGAGATGTTCTGAGCAGCAGTCGCCTTCTTTGCCCTTTTGAAGGCCTTCATGGAATCATTGTTTTTTTTGACATCTCTGCAAATACAAAATCAGCCACAGTATAAGGTTACAATCACAAGATGAGGAAGCCAAACTAAGAAACAAGTATAGAAACAAGTCAGGCAAATACCCAAAATAGCCCGGACCAGGGATGGGTCATTCAAAAACCTTTTTCTATCAAGATGGGGTGGTTCTCCCCATAAATCCTCAAGAACAACAACAAAGGCACGCTCAACATCGTCAAGCATCTCCCAGGTATAGCGAGACACTCTCACATCCTTCTGCTACTCTAGAGGGAAAGAAGGCTCATCATTTTCATCAAGAAAAAAGGGGCGGGCCCCCTCGACAGTACAAACTTTAAAGAAGTAATTCTTGAAATCCTTAAAGGACTCATCATACATAGCAAACACTTTATGGCCCTGGGAAGACCTGAAAGAAACCCAGGAAGCTTTCTTTTTTGAAGAGCCACCAGGCTTGGCGGAAACAAACAGATAAAGGAAGAGAGCCTGAGAAGGTGTTACACCTAACTCTTGGCAAAGTAGCTAAAAAATTTTGGTAAAATCCCAGGAATTCGGGTGAAGTTGGGATGGGGCAATATTACACGACCACAACAGGTCGGTCTCAAAAGCAGTAAAAGGAAAAGTAATGTCTAGTTGACCAAAGAAATGTTCATAGGCATAGAAGAAGGGACGCTCTCCCTCGATGGAGGTCGGAAAACAAACCCTCTCATCAGAATCAGGAGCAACAAGCTCATAATCCCTCTCCCAGGCACTGTTACCACAAATCCTATGATGCTTCCTCAGCTCTATGCAAAATTCAGCATCCACAACAGAAACACACATCAAGACAAGGGAGTCCAGCCAATCGGACATCCCCTCGGGAACTCTGGAAGACATTTCTACAATGTTATTGCGAGAAGACATGAGGCCAACTAATCCTACAATAAGAAAAAGAGATGGGATTACTAAAAATATCTCGGACAAGGGATAAAACAACTCGATCAAAATGATACAGGCGAACAAACAGAAAAGGAAAACCCCAAGACTCAAACCAAAGTCTCGAGGCATCCTTTGGAAGCAGTAACAAAGCAAGGTTTTCAGGAAAAATCTATAGCTCGCACCCCAGCACCTCTCAAACAAGAAAAGAAGACTGTAAACAGCAAGCATTTTTCATCAAAGCAAAAAAAGTCATCAAAATTATTGCCTCACCGTCTACCAGGAAAAAGCATACATCCCCAAACATCAAGGCATGCCAAGTAGAAACCATCAAAGGCGCAACGTTTTTTAGAATCAGACAAAAAAGCAATCTTCAAACAAAGCAAGGAAAAGATGCAGATTTTCTGGGTATTGGTATCAGACAGAAACAACAGAACATGCAAAAGTCCTAAAAAAGCATTAAGCAACAGGAAGGCAAAAAGGATCATGCAGAAGATGAAGAAACTCCTAGAACACACATTTCAACAACAACTAGGCGCGACAAAAACAGAAAGATCCAAACTTTCTCTAAAGCAAAATCAAAACTTCATTACAAAGCCAAAGCAACGGAAGAAAAAGAAAATACAAATGGAACTCACCTGGAGAAGGAAGAAGCTTCAAAGAAAAAAAGGAGACGTAAAAATGAAAGCTGCCCAGAAAATCACCGAGCGATGCCGCAATGCAAGAAAAGCAGAAATGTGGGCGAAAGACAGAGAGCGAGAGAACAAAGGAAGAAATTGCGAAGAAGTTACAAAAAGAGCGAAGAAGAGAAACCGTTTCTGGGTTTTCGAAAATCAAAATAAAGAGCCAAAGGAAAACGGGGAAATTAATACTAATTAATGAAAGTATTAAACCCTCACACGTTCCCAAAGCGCTGATATAAAAACGCGCGCTCTTAGAGGAAAACATTCTACATTCAAAAGCCGCTACAAAGGAATCGACGAAATATTTGAGTTCGGCTTCATTAGAGAAGGACCGAAGTCAAGGACTCGCCCAAAACAAAGAAGATCGAGCTCAAGCAGGGGCACTGTTCATACCCTGGGTCGAGCTGTCCAAACCGGGATGTTCAGTAGCAAAGCGACCGACCTCTTTAGGTCAAGCGGACCGACTTCTTTACGAAGAACTCGGCCAAATCGACAGGAAAGCCGAAAGAAGGATCCACCTCAAGAAATACAGCCCAATCTAAAGGCAGCCAAAGCCCAGAAAGATAAAGGCGGTTCCTCAAAAGATAAGATGACCTCACTTAAAGATAAGATAAGATAAGATAACTATCTTATCTCCAGAACGGTCACTCTACAACCACTATAAATACACTGGAGCACCCAGGTATAACTCATACTCTGATTCTACTAAAAACCTGTTTAATACCCATGCTAACTTAAGCATCGGAGTCTCTTGCAGGTACCCCCCACCCTCCGGTGACCAAGGATCAGCAGTGCAGCCAGTCCAACAAGTCGGACACGACAGCTCCGACCGCCACCCACCAGCCGGACACGTCATCTCCGACCAGTACAGAAGATCTCGTCCGAGATCGACTTCCAGTTTCAGGTAACCCTCAGAACACTTTCCCTTCCCTATTTTATGATATATGTGAAAACATGTTTCTTATGCTTTAAAAAATATTAAAATTTAATTATCCCTTATTACCATTCGATGCCGTGATTTGTGTGTTAAGTATTTTTAGGCTTCCTAGGGCAGGAATGGCTAAGAGGACGAAAAGGAAACATACAAAAATGGAAGAAAAGCACAAAAATGGAGTTTTGAAGAAAAGGCAGCGACGCGAATGCATGGACGATGCGGACACGTGCCTAGCACAAAATGGCAGCGACGCGTACGCGTGGACGACGCGGACGCGTGCTGATGAGCGGATAATTTATACGCTTTTTGGCACTATTTTTACATAGTTTTTAGTATGTTTTAGTTACTTTTTACTATGTTTTTATTAGTATTTATGCAAAATTCACATTTCGGGACTTTACTATGAGTTTGTGTGTTTTTCTATAATTTCAGGTATTTTCTGGCTGAAATTGAGAGACCTGAGCAAAAATCTGATTCAGAGGCTGAAAAAGGACTACAGATGCTGTTGGATTCTGACCTCCTTGCACTCGAAATGGATTTTCTGAAGCTACAGAAACTAAATTGGCGCGCTCTTAATTGCGTTGGAAAGTAGACATCCTGGGCTTTCCAACAATATATAATAGTCCATACTTTGCCCAAGCTGAGATCTCGCAAACTGGCGTTTAACGCCAAGTTTCTACCCTATTCTGGCGTTAAACGCCAGAACTGGCATAAAAGTTGGAGTTAAATGCCCAAACAGGCACAAAAGCTGGAGTTAAACACCAGGAGCAGCCTATGCATGTGAAAGCTTTAATGCTCAGCCCAAACACACACCAAGTGGGCCCCGGAAATGGATTTCTGCAAGTTCTATCTTAGTTTACTCCTTTTCTGTAAACCTAGGTCACGAGTTTAGTATAAAAATTACTTTTAGAGACTTACTATGTACCTCATGACATTTTACATCAGGACTTGTATCTTCTACGGCACGAGTCTCTAAACCCCATGGTTGGGGGTGAGGAGCTTTGCTGTGTCTCGATGGATTAATGCAATTACTACTGTTTTCTATTCAATCACGCTTGTTCTATTCTAAGATATTCACTCGCACTTCAATATGATGAATGTGATGATCCGTGACACTCATCACCATTCTCAACCTATGAACGCGTGCCTGACAACTACCTCCGTTCTACCTTAGATTGAGTGTGTATCTTTTCAGTTCCTGGTTCACAAGTTTGACTGCCTCTCCTGACAACAGAGCATTCAAATCTGTGAGATCAAAGTCTTCGGGGTATGAGCTAGAATCAATTGGCAGCATTCCTGAGATCCGGAAAGTCTAAACCTTGTCTGTGATATTCCGAGTAGGATCCGGGAAGGGATGACTGTGACGAACTTCAAACTCATGAATGCTGGGTGCAGTGATAGTGTGCAAAAGGATCAATGGATCCTATTCCAACATTAGTGAGAACTGACAAATGATTAGCCATGTACATGGACCCTTTTCACTGAGAGGACGGCTGGTAGCCATTGACAACGGTGATCCACTAACGTACAGCTTGCCATGGAAGGAGCCTTGCGTGCTTGAAGAAGAAGATAATAGGAAAGCAGAGATTCAGAAGACATAGCATCTCCAAAACCTCAACCTGTTCTCCATTACTGCAAAACAAGTATTATTTAATCCATGTTCTTTTACTCATTCCAATTAAAACTGAGAATTATTATTGATATCCTGACTAAGAGTTACAAGATAACCATAGCATGCTTCAAGCCGACAATCTCTGTGGGATCGACCCTTACTCATGTAAGGTATTACTTGGACGACCCAGTGCACTTGTTGGTTAGTTGTGTGGAATTGCAGAAGTGTTATTGTGATTTCGTGCACCAAGTTTTTGGCGCCGTCGCCGGGGATTGTTCGAGTTTGGACAACTGACGGTTCATCTTGTTGTTTAGATTAGGAAAAATTTTATTTTTGGTTTAGAGTCTTCCATTATTATTTTTGGTTAAAATTTTAAAATCCTTATTTTATTTTTCTAAATTATTTTCTAAAATTTTTCTTTTACCAATAACTTCATAATTTAGTCTTTTGTTTGAGTTTAGTTTAATATTCTAAGTTTGGTGTCAATTGCATGATTTTATTTTTCTTTCAGTTTTTTTTCGAATTATCAGTGCACAGAATATAAAAATTTTTAAGTTTGGTGTCCTTTATGTTTCTGTTTTCTTAAAAATTTTCAAAAGTTGCTCTTAGTGTTCATTTTTGATATTCAAGGCTTCCTTGTTTGTTTTCTTTGTTTTGATCTAAAAACTTTAAGTTTGGTGTCATTTTTCCTGTTTTTCTTTTTCTTCATTAAATTCAAAAATATCTTTTCTCGTTATTTTAATTGATTTTTGAATTCTACCTTTAAAAATTCAGATTTTTATTTTAAAACTTCTTATTTTATCTTATCTTAGTTTTGGAATTTCAAAATTCAAATCTTTTCAAAAATCATATCCAAGGTTTTTCAAATTTTCTTAATTAATCAATTATTCTAGTTTTTGAAACTTTTATTTTATTTTATTTTCCATTTATTTTATTCTATTTTATTCGATTACTTTTAATTAAATAAAATAAAATAAATAAAAATATAATTCATTTGCAATTCATATCAATTTTCTTTTCTCCATCATGGACATAAGTGGAAATGAACAGTCCAGAAGGACTCTAGGGTCATATGCTAACCCCATTACCACTGCATACGGGAGTAGTATCTGTATACCTCCCATCAAAGCAAGCAGTTTTGAGCTAAATCCTCAACTCATTGTCATGGTGCAGCAAAATTGCCAGTATTCCGGTCTTCCACAGGAAGAACCTACCGAGTTTCTGGCGCAGTTCTTGCAAATTGCTGACACACAGTGCGTGACAAGGAGGTAGATCATGATGTATACAGATTATTACTGTTTCCATTTGCTGTAAAAGATCAAGCTAAGAGGTGGTTAAATAACCAACCCAAGGCAAGCATAAGAACATGGAAATAGTTATCAGACAAATTCCTGAATCAATATTTCCCTCTAAAAAGGATGACACAGCTAAGGTTGGATATCCAAGGCTTTAAACAAGAGGATGATGAATCCCTTTATAACGCCTGGGAGAGGTATAGAAGGATGCTAAGGAAATGTCCCTCCGAAATGTTTTCAGAGTGGGTGCAGTTAGACATCTTCTACTACGGGCTTACAGAAAAAGCTCAGATGTCTCTAGACCACTCAGCTGGTGGATCTATACACATGAGAAAGACTATCGAAGAGGCTCAAGAGCTTATAGATACAGTTGCTAGAAATCAACATCTGTACATAACTAGTGAGTCCTCCATGAAGGAAGAAGCTAAGGCAGTATCAACTGACTTTAGTCCTTAGGAACAAGTTGCTGAACTCAATCAGCAACTATCCTCTATAACAAGGTAGTTAGAAGAATTTAAGGAGATGCTACAAGAAACCAAAAATGCTAACAAGGATATGGAATCACAATTGAATCAGACAAAACAGTAGTTATCAAAACAGATAACAGAAGAGTGCCAAGCAGTTCAATTAAGAAGTGGAAAAACATTAAATACCTCAACTCAAAGCAGCATAAAGCCAAGAAAAGAACAGCTGACAGAGGATGAGCAACCTGCTACCCAAAATCCCTCTGAGGACAGTAAGAGCCCAGAGAGGAATAACTCTGGCGTTCAAACGCCAGAAAAGGGTGAAAAATTGGCGTTAAACGCCTAGTCCATGTCCAGTTCTGGCGTTCAAACGCCAGAAAGGGGAGGGAATCTAGCGTTAAACGCCCATCCAGCCCCCAAGCCTGGCGATCAAACGCCAATGAGGGATCAGACACCTACAAGTGCTGATGGTAACCCCTCTAAGAAGGCTTTTCCAACCACCTCTGTAGGGAATAAACCTGCAGCAACTAAGGTTAAAGAATACAAACCCAAGATGCCTTATCCTCAGAAACTCCGCCAAGTGGAACAGGATAAACAATTTGCCCATTTTGCAGACTATCTCAGGACTCTTGAAATCAAGATTCCGTTTGCAGAGGCACTTGAGCAAATACCCTCTTATGCTAAGTTCATGAAAGAGATCTTAAGTCATAAGAAGGATTGGAGGGAAACTGAAAAAGTCTTCCTCACTGAAGAGTGCAGTGCAGTCATTTTAAAGAGCTTACCAGAAAAGCTTAAGGATCCTGGGAGCTTTATGATACCATGCATATTAGAGGGTACTTGTACCAAGACAACTCTATGTGATCTTGGGACAAGTATCAACCTAATCCCTGCATCCACTATCAGAAAGCTTGGCTTGACTGAAGAGGTCAAACCAACCCGGATCTATCTTCAACTTGCTGATGGCTCCATTAAATACCCATCAGGCATAATTGAGGATATGATTGTCATAGTTGGGCCATTTGCCATTCCCACTGACTTTGTAGTGCTGGAAATGGAGGAGCACAAGAGTGCAACTTTCATTCTAGGAAGACCTTTCTTAGCAACTGGACGAACCCTCATTAATGTCCAAAAAGGGGAAGTGACCTTGAGAGTCAATGAGGATGAGTTTAGGCTGAATGCTGTTGAGGCAATGAAGCATCCAGACACATCAAAAGACTGCATGAGTGTTGATATTATTGAATCCCTGGTAGAGGAGATAAACATGGCTGAGAGTCTCGAATCAGAGTTAGAAGACATCTTTAAAGATGTTCAGCTTGATCTGGAGGAATCAGAGGAAATAAAAGAATTTCTGAAAATTCCTCAGGAAGAGGAGAAACCTCCTAAATCCGAGCTTAAACCACTACCACCATCCCTGAAATATGTATTTCTGGGAGAAGGTGACACTTTTCTGGTGATCATAAGCTCTGCTTTAAATCCACAGGAAGAGAAAGTACTAAGTGCTAAGGACACACAAGACAGCTCTTGGGTGGTCCATAACTGATCTTAAGGGCATCAGCCCAGCAAGATGCATGCACAAGATCCTATTAGAGGACGATGCTAAGCCAGTGGTTCAACCACAGAGGCGTCTAAATCTAGCCATGAAGGAGGTGGTGCAGAAAGAGGTCACCAAGTTACTGGAGGCTGTAATTATTTATCCTATTTCTGATAGCCCCTGGGTGAGCCCTGTCCAAGTTGTCCCCAAGAAGGGAGGCATGACAGTGGTTCATAATGAAAAGAATGAACCGGTTCCTACAAGAATAGTTACAGGGTGGCGTATGTGTATTGACTACAGAAGGCTCAATACAGCCACCAGGGAGGATCACTTTTCTTTACCATTCGTAGACCAGATGCTAGAAAGACTAGCAGGTTATGAATATTACTACTTTTTGGATGGCTATTTAGGTTACAACCAAATTGCAGTAGATCCTCAGGACCAAGAGAAAACAGCATTCACATGTCCTTCTGGAGTATTTGCCTACAGAAGGATGCCTTTTGGTCTGTGCAATGCACCTGCAACCTTTCAGAGGTGCATGCTCTCTATCTTCTCTGATATGGTAGAGAAATTTCTAGAAGTCTTCATGGATGACCTCTCAGTATTTGGAGACTCATTCAGCTCCTGCCTTGACCATTTAGCACTTGTTCTGAAAAGGTGCCAAGAGACCAACCTAGTTTTAAACTGGGAAAAATGCCACTTTATGGTGACTGAAGGGATTGTCCTTGGGCATAAAATTTCAAACAAGGGAATAGAGGTGGATCAAGCTAAAGTAGATGTAATTGAAAAATTACCATCACCTGCCAATGTTAAGGCAATCAGAAGCTTTCTAGGGCATGCAGGATTCTATAGGAGGTTTATAAAGGATTTTTCAAAAATTGCAAAACCTCTGAGCAATCTGCTAGCTGCTGACACGCCATTTGTGTTTGACACAGAGTGTCTGCAGGCGTTTGAAACTCTGAAAGCTAAGCTGGTCACAGCACCAGTTATTTCTGCACCAGACTGGACATTACCATTCGAACTAATGTGTGATGCTAGTGACCATGCCATTGGTGTAGTATTGGGACAGAGGCATAACAAGCTTCTGCATGTCATTTATTATGCTAGCCGTGTTTTAAATGATGCACAGAAAAATTACACAACCACAGAAAAAGAGCTGCTTGCAATGGTTTATGCCAATGACAAGTTTAGATCATACTTAGTAGGATCAAAAGTGATTTTGTACACTGACCATGCTGCTCTTAAATATCTACTTACAAAACAGGATTCAAAATCCAGGCTCATAAGATGGGTGTTGCTTCTGCAAGAGTTTGATATAGAAATAAGAGACAGAAAAGAGACAAAGAACCAAGTGGCTGATCATCTGTCCCAAATAGAACCAGTAGAAGGGGCATCCTCCCCCTCTATTGAGATCTCTGAAACCTTTCTGGATGAGCAACTATTTGCCATTCAGGAAACACCATGGTTTGCAGACATTGCAAACTATAAGGCTGTAAGATTCATACCCAAAAAGTACAGCAGGTAGCAAATAAAGAAATTGATTTCTGATGCAAAGTACTACTTGTGGGATGAGCCATATCTATTTAAGAGATGTGCATACGAATGATCCGTAGATGTGTACCTAGAGAAGAGGCGCAAAAGATCCTATGGCATTGCCATGGATCACAATATGGAGGACATTTCGGAGGTGAGCGAACAGCCACTAAGGTCTTCCAATGTGGCTTCTACTGGCCTACTCTCTATAGAGATTCCTGAGAGTTTATGCGTAACTGTGACAGTTGCCAGAGAGCTGGTAATCTGCCTCATGGTTACGCCATGCCTCAACAAGGGATCTTGGAGATTGAGTTGTTTGATGTATGGGATATTGACTTCATGGGGCCTTTCCCACCATCATACTCAAACATGTATATTCTGGTGGCAGTAGACTATGTATCTAAATGGGTAGAGGCAATTGCAGCACCCACTAATGATACTAAGACAGTGCTGAAGTTCCTCCAAAAATATATCTTCAGCAGGTTTGGTGTCCCTAGAGTACTAATCAGTGATGGGGGCACTCATTTCTGTAATAAACAGCTTTACTCTGCTATGGTCTGATATGGAATTAGCCACAAGGTAGCAACTCCATATCATCCATAGACAAATGGGTAGGCTGAAGTCTCTAATAGAGAACTAAAAAGAATCCTGGAACAGACTGTAATTGCCCGTAGAAGGGATTGGACAAAAAGCTTGGACGATGCTATGTGGGCATACAGAACAGCGTTCAAGACTCCTATAGGAACCTCTCCATACCAGCTTGTGTATGGCAAGGCCTACCATCTGCCCGTGGAACTGGAGCATAAGGCCTACTGGGCAACCAGGTTCCTAAACCTAGATGCTAAGTTAGCTGGAGAGAAGAGATTACTCTAGTTAAATGAGCTAGAGGAATTCAGACTCAATGCTTTCGAAAATGCAAAACTTTATAAGGAGAAAGCAAAAAGGTGGCATGATAAGAAACTGTCATCCAGAGTCTTTGAACCAGGACAGAAGGTTCTGTTGTTTAACTCTAGGCTCAGATTATTCCCTGGAAAATTAAAATCCCGGTGGAGGGGACCATATGTGATTACAAGTGTGTCATCATATGGATATGTAAAGCTTTAGGATATTGACTCTAATAAAACGTTCATTGTCAATGGACAGAGAGTCAAGCATTATCTTGAAGGCAATGTTGAGCAAGAATGCTCAAAGCTAAGACTAGATTAAAGGAGCATCCACTTCCCAAAATCAAGGTTGTTGAGTCCTAACTCTGTGATAACTTTTGTCATTAGAGATCTATTTTAAGAGTCATTTATTTTTATGTTTTTAATTTTCTGTCTTCTATTATTATTGGTATGCTTTTATGTTTATTTTAAGTCTTATTTTTATTTCATGATTAATAAAATTTAGAGTCTATGCCTTAAAGCTATGAATATCCTATGAATCATTCACCTTTTTTAAATGAAAAAAATGGTTTTAATTACAAAAGAACAAGAAGTACATTATTTCGAACTATATCTTGAAATTACTTTAATTATTTTGATGTGGTGACAATACCTTTTGTTTTCTGAATGAATGCTTGAACAGTGCATATTTTTGAATTTGTTGTTTATGAATGTTAAAAATTGTTGGCTCTTGAAAGAATAATGAAAAAGGAGAAATGTTATTGATAATTTGAAAAATCATAAAAAAAGCAAGCAGAAAAAGCAAATAGCCCTTTAAACCAAAAGGCAACGGTAAAGAGGATCCAAGGCTTTGAGCATTAATGGATAGGAGGGCCCACAAGAATAAAATCTTGGCCTAAGCGGCTAAACCAAGCTGTCCCTAACCATGTGGTTGTGGCGTGAAGGTGTCAAGTGAAAAACTTGAGACTGAGCGGTTAAAGTCGTGGTCCAAAGCAAAAAGAGTGTGCTTAAGAGCTCTGGACACCTCTAACTGGGGACTGTAGCAAAGCTAAGTCACAATCTGAAAAGGTTCACCCAGTTATGTGTCTGTGGTATTTATGTATCCGGTGGTAATACTGGAAAACAAAGTGCTTAGGGTCACGGCCAAGACTCATAAAGTAACTGTGTTCAAGAAACAACATACTTAACTAAGATAATCAATAGCAGTATATGAATTCTGAGTTCCTATAGATGCCAATCATTCTGAGCTTCAAAGGATAAAGTGAGATGCCAAAACTGTTCAGAAGCAAAAAGCTACTAGTCCCGCTCATCTAATTGGAACTAAGTTTCATTGATATTTTGGAATTTATAGTATATTCTCTTCTTTTTATCCTATTTGATTTTCAGTTGCTTGGGAACAAGCAACAATTTAAGTTTGGTGTTGTGATGAGCGGATAATTTATACGCTTTTTGGCACTATTTTTACATAGTTTTTAGTATGTTTTAGGCAGTTTTTACTATGTTTTTATTAGTATTTATGCAAAATTCACATTTCTAGACTTTACTATGAGTTTGTGTATTTTTCTGTAATTTCAGGTATTTTCTGGCCGAAATTGAGGGACCTGAGCAAAAATCTGATTCAGAGGCTGAAAAAGGACTGCAGATGCTGTTGGATTCTGACCTCCCTGCACTCAAAATGGATTTTCTGGAGCTACAGAAGCCCAATTAGCGCGCTTTTAATTACGTTGGAAAGTAGACATTCTGGGCTTTTCAGAAATATATAATAGTTTATACTTTTCCCGAGCTGAGATCACGCAAACTGGCGTTTAACGCAAAGTTTCTACCCTATTCTGGCGATAAACGCCAGAATTGGCATAAAAGTTGGAGTTAAATGCCCAAATTGTCACAAAAGCTGGAGTTAAATGCCAGGAGCAGCCTATGCACGTGAAAGCTTCAATGCTCAGCCCAAACACACACCAAGTGGGCCCCGGAAGTGGATTTCTGCAAGTTCTATCTTAGTTTACTCATTTTCTGTAAACCTAGTCACGAGTTTAGTATAAAAACTACTTTTAGAGACTTACTATGTACCTCATGACATTTTACATAGGAACTTGTATCTTCTACGGCATGAGTCTCTAAACCCCATGGTTGGGGGTGAGGAGCTCTGGTGTGTCTCGATGGATTAATGCAATTACTACTGTTTTCCATTCAATCACACTTGTTCTATTCTAACATATTCACTCGCATTTCAACATGATGAATGTGATGATCCGTGACACTCATCACCATTCTCAACCTATGAACGCGTGCCTGACAACCACCTCCGTTCTACCTCAGATTGAGTGTGTATCTCTTTGGTTCCTGGTTCATGAGTTTGACTGCCTCTCCTGACAACAGAGCATTCAAATCTGTGAGATCAAAGTCTTCGGGGTATGAGCTAGAATCAATTGGCAGCATTCCTGAGATCCGGAAAGTCTAAACCTTGTCTGTGATATTCCGAGTAGGATCCGGGAAGGGATGACTGTGACGAACTTCAAACTCATGAATGCTGGGTGCAGTGATAGTGTGCAAAAGGATCAATGGATCCTATTCCAACATTAGTGAGAACTGACAAATGATTAGCCATGTACATGGACCCTTTTCACTGAGAGGACGGCTGGTAGCCATTAATAACAGTGATCCACCAACATACAGCTTGCCATGGAAGGAGCCTTGCGTGCGTGAAGAAGAAGATAATAGGAAAGCAGAGATTCAGAAGAAAGAGCATCTCCAAAACCTCAACCTATTCTCCATTACTGCAAAACAAGTATTATTTAATCCATGTTCTTTTACTCATTCCAATTAAAACTGAGAATTATTATTGATATCCTGACTAAGAGTTACAAGATAACCATAGCTTGCTTCAAGCCGACAATCTCCGTGGGATTGACCCTTACTCACGTAAGGTATTACTTGGACGACCCAGTGCACTTGCTAGTTAGTTGTGCGGAATTACAGAAGTGTGATTGTGATTTCATGAACCACGTGCCTTGAGCAGAACGCAAATGACGCATACGCGTGACCGACGCATACGCGTGACAAGGAAAACTCCAAACCACGCGAACGCGTGACCCACTCGCACACGTGACGGACGCCACGTGCAGGAATCTGTAGTAAATGCCCTCAGCGATTTCTGGGTCCTTTTTTAGCCCAGATCCAAGCCAGAAACACAGAATATAAACCAGAGAATGGGAGAATCAAAGGGACACGATTAAGACAATCAACACAACATTCATTTAGTTTTAGATGTAGTTTCTAGAGAGAGAGAGGTTCTCTCTTCTCTCTTAGGATTTAGAATTAGGATCCCTCTTAGGATTAGGATTTCATTTTCTTCAATCACAGGTTCAATGTTCCTTTAATTTATTTTCCACTTTTATTTATTCTATTACTTTAATTGTTATTTATCTTTTCAATCTGGCTTATGAACTTTTCATGTTAAGATTTGAATATTCTATTTAATGCAATTTGAGGTATTTCAGATTAATGATTGTTCTACTCTATCTATGATGCTTTCAATTTAATTTAGATTTATTTTTCCCTTTTGGCTTTGGTTAAGTAATTGGTAACGCTTGAGTTATCAAACTCAGCAGTTGGTTGAAAATTGGAATTCTCGCTGATTGATTTGGATCGCTCTAAAGCTAGTCTTTCCACGGGAGTTGACTAGGACTTGAGGATCAAATTGATTAGTCCACTTGACTTTCCTTTATTTAGTAAGGGTTAACTAAGTGGGAGCGATAAACAATTCTCATCACACCTGATAAGGATAACTAGGATAGGATTTCCAGTTCTCATACCTTGGCAAGAGATTTTCTAATTATTAATTAATTTTTCTTATCATTTAAATTACTTGTTCCCTATTTCAAAAACCCAAAAAGATACCTTTTTCCATAACCAATAATAAAACACACCTCCCTGCAATTCCTTGAGAAGATGACCCGAGGTTTAAATACTTCGGTTATAAATTTTCTTGGGTTTTGTTACTTGTGACAACCAAGTTTTTGTACGAAAGGATTCTCTGTTGGTTTAGAAACTATACTTACAACGCGATTAATTTTATAAAATTTCTTTACTGGCAGAAGTCCGATCGTCAAAATGATGCCATTGCTGGGGAATTGCAAACGTGTGCCTTATTATTGGTTATTGTAAATATTTTATTTTGCTTATTTATTTGTTTTTATTTTTATTTTTAATTTTTATTAGTTACTATGAGTTCTCACCCCCGTCGCTTTGAGTTTGGCTCTAATATTGTTGAAAGGAATGGAAGCTATAACAGGAACATGCATCAAGGTCAAAACAATCAGAGATGGAATGAGCCACGAGGATCTGATCAACCCTTTAGGCAACAACACCTTCCAAAATACTATGGACGATGACCATTTAACAATGCATGTCGAGACAATAGTTATGGTGGACCCTTTCGTGACAACCAACACCTGCCAAATTACTATGGTCAAGAGCCATTTCGAGGTGCGTACCAAGATGATAGATATGGTAGACCCTCTTGTGGTTACCAACAAGCCCATCATACGCCTATAACCCACCTCCTCAACATAGCTATGAACTACCATACTCACAAGCCCCCTACTACCATTCACCTCCATATGACCCCAACCAATATCCACCCCAATTCCGACCCAATTACTCCCAAGAACCGCCACTTCCCTATGCACCATGTCCATATCTATCGACCCAAGAATCAAAGGAGCAACTCAAGGGAATAGTGGAAAAATTTCATGCAACCCTTCACCAACTGGAGCAAGTGATCAATCGATTACCTTCCCGATGTTTGGACACTCAAGGAACCCCCATGGCTTCATGTGGACAATCTAATGAAGAACGTAGCATGAAGGAGATACTGGAAACTCCAATGGACGATAAGGAGCATGACTTTGTATTGGAACAAGTGGAGGAAGCTGAAATTATCGAAGAAGAAGAATTGGTTGAAGACTTAGGAGACTCTGAACCTCCATGGGAATCCAGAATTGTGGAGAATTCCGTCGAAGAATTTGCGATTGATGCTAAGGAGGATAGTGCACAGCCCCCAAGGCAGCTATCTTATGAAGAACTGGACAGAACAACTCAAGAAGCGAGTTTGATAATGATAATCACGAGTCAAGTTCTCCTAGTAATGAACTTGCATCCGCAAGTGAATTCTTTGAGATTAAAGAATCTTCCCCAAGTGAATACGAAGATGATGCGGAGGTAGACTTTTCTCAACCTCCAACTTATGACTTGAGTGATGAGGAAGATATCAAAGACTTTGATCAAGACGTGGTTACAGTTGAAAAAGTTTGCAAGGAAGTGGAGGAATTCACAGAAGAATACAAGGGAGTAAAGCTTGCAAAACCACTGGAAACACCTATCCCAAGGCCATTACCACCCAATACAAACTTCAAGTGGGTAAATTCCTTAGCCTTTATCTTTACTTTTTCACTTGAATATGGTTTGCTTGAAACAGATGGCCAGCTTAGAGCTCTTTGCGGCTTTAAGAGTAAGAGGGAAATGACTCGCACTCAGAGCTGGTATGCAAGATTCAATAAAATTCCACATTTTAATTTGAGGTACAAGGATTGGTTTCGAGTTCAATTGAGTAGGTCTTGGAAGATGTTTGGTCAACTTAGTGAGAATACAAATTCCATACCGCCCGACTGGAAAAATATAGATCGAGACAAAGGTGGATATAAAACCAAGGTTTGGGATCCTGGAATCTATTCTGATATTCAGCACCCCAGGAGCCTGAAAACCTGTTTGAATTTGCTCAAGGGCTTTACATGCCTAGTTTGGGACCCCGGAGGCTGTTGGCATTCCAAACAGTGGTGGAGATTTTTGGATGAATTCAAGCACAAGCCACCATAGTAGGAAGCTCATCAAATGTCCAACTTAAGGACTTTAACTAAAAGTGCTAGGTGGGAGACAACCCACCATGGTATGATCGTTCCTTTTTCAATTTTGATTTTATTTCGTTTTGTTTGTTTTTAAATTTTATTTTATTCTATTTTCATTGAACCTGGAATTGTTCGTAGCATCCACATTAGCATTGCATTTTGTATCCTGCATATTACAAAAAAAAAAAAAAGCACCCCACACGTGCGCATGAGCCACGCGTGGGCGTCGAGTCGAAATCGGCATTACAAATCCAATGGCCAGAAAGTTGGGCTAGAATCGTGCGGCTGTGATGCATTAGGCACAATTTGGGTCACGCGATCGCGTCGCTAACGCAAACGGTCACTTTCACTTCACACACACCACGCGAAAGCGTGGGCGACGCGTATGCGTCGCGTGGAAATCTTAGCCCCTAATTGGAAACAGAGAGTTGTGCCAAAACGACGCTGAAATTGTGTGTTTAGCACAATTCTGAGCGACGCGTACGCGTGCCCCGTGCGTACGCGTCACTTTCATTATCCCCCAATCACGCGATCGTGACAATGACGCGTTCGCGTCATTGCCTTTTTCACCTCAGCCACGCGATCGCGTGACCCACACGTTCGCGTGGATTCGAATCCACTAAACACCATCCACACGAAACCC
>NC_029791.2:102589241-102596507 GCF_000816755.2 Arachis ipaensis
CACCGCCGTGCCGCCTCCCAGCACCGCCGCGTCACCACCACCGCCATCTCTCTGATTCCATACTCTACACCTCTACCCACCAGGTTCCGCTAAACAACAATTCCTCTTTTAGTTAGTTAGCCGCATTTTTCTTTTCAAATTATGTTCAAATTAGGATAGTTAGAGATGCATGATCGTAGTGGATTTTAGGTGGTTAGGTAGCTAGGATGTGGTTAGTGGATTTAGGCCTGATAATTGCGCTGTTCCTGTTACTTGTTTTATCTGTTTCGCAATTCTGAATTTGTTGTGATGATAATGCTGTTCATATGCAGCTCTTTTCTAATTCTTTCATGCAGATTGAGTTTGTTTATTTTGAATTCATGCGAATTAATATTGGTTACTCTTTTCTGCATTTCCTTATTATCATATGAACTATTTTTGCTACTGATTATTACCCGAGAATGTCCAATTTTTAGACGAAATGCTGCCCAATTATTTTCAGCATATTATTTCACACAACTACCATTCATGAATTAGTTTTGGAAATTTCTAATTTTGCACTAAATGGTTCTAACCAAGGCAATTCATGAATGCACGGGCCAGCTTTCTTATTCTTTCTGATTCCCCTATTCGTTAAATAACATTATTGATGATTTCACTTTAATTTTGCAATTCTTTTCTATAACTAATCATCTATAATCTGTAATTTTTACTTGAATGTGAGTTACTTGTTATTCAAATTTTAGTTAATTGGGAACCACAAACACCATGCCACTTAACTTAACTCACTTTTTAACTCCTAACTGCTTTAACTTTCTAACTTTTCTTTTGGTTTTTACCTAACTATTTTCACCCATTTCAAGGCATGATTACTGTTGTTCCTAAATAACAAAGAATTCTGCATATCAAAGATTTTGGATTGTGATTTTTCTTCCCCAACTTTTAACTTGCCTACAATCCAAAATTTTACATCACTTTAACTCAATTCATGCTTATATTACCACTTTATTCCTCTTTTGCCCCTCTATATTTTTATTGATAAATTCATATTTGCTTACATATTTTCCTGCTTTAGTTCTTAAACTGTATCCTGGAATTTCTGCTTTTCAGGATGTCTGACCCAAAAAGTAAAGGAAATAGCAAAGCAACCACTGGCAAAAAGAAAAGAGGAGAATCCTCTACCTCTATTTTGGATATCCTCCACGACGATTCCTGGCGGGAGAAGAACTTTACCCCACAGGAAAAGGCTGATCAGCTACTGCCTGCCACAGACCCTGTCAAGTTTACCAACAGATACTGTGAGCTAAAATATCCAGTTTTTTTGCCACTTCCAGGAACCTATACCTGGAAAGGACCCTCAAAATTCCAGAAGAACTCAAACAATACACTTCCGAACAAATTAAACAGAGAGGCTGGTTCTTCTTGGAAAGGAAATTGACTGAAGTCAACTCATCCTGGGTCAGAGAATTCTACTGTAACTACTTCAAAACGTCCCTGGATGCAGTATAGCTTAGAGGAAAGCAAATTCTGATTACTAAGGAAGCCATTGAAGAAATCCTCCAACTTCAGCCTAAGTCGGATTAGCCAGACGGTTACCAAAAGGCTGAGGAGGATATGAGATTCATGAGATTTGACTAGGACGCAGTCAAGAGGACTATAGCTCTTGATCCTACTGTCCCATGGGTCATGAGCAAATCCACAGTGGCCCCAAAAGGAATAAAGATTATCTACCTGAATGATGAGGCTCGGCTTTGGCAGCAGATTCTGAGTAACTACGTGATGCCGAGCACTCATGAGACAGAAGTGCCAGCTGCTATGATTACCCTCATCTGGTGTGTGATGGAGGGAAAGGACTTATATCTCCCCCGCTTCATCCGGTATTACATGGCCAGAGTCCATGTTAGAGGAACCATCCCTTTTCCATACTTGATTACTCAGCTAGGCCGCTGAGCTGAGGTAACTTGGGAGCTCGCTGATGAAAAGCCAACCTCCGCAGACTACAAGAAGATCATCTCTCACAGTAGAAAGTTTCAGGCTTTGGGCTACCAACCTCGTTTTCTCACTAACTTTACTGAGGTAGCCACATCTTCTGCTGTTCCTTCAGCTCCTGCTGCACACTGCACCCTCTCCTGCTTCAGAGCCCATCTACCATCTCGTGCATTGCCTATTTGACTGGTTGGACCAGATGGAGTGCCGCAACCAGCGGCGATATGAGATATCTGAGCGTCGTAACAAGCGACGCTATGAGCACTTAAAGTTGATGATCTGATCTGGCCACCACGACATCCCCTCCGAGCCTGACACCCCTTCTAAGCCATCTGAGGAGGAGGCAGACGATCATGAGGAGGAGGAGGCACAGGCAGGACCTGAGCAGGCTACGCTACACCATGAGGAGCCCCATCAGATAGAGCCTGCTGATCCAAAGGTCCCTCTGCAGACAGAGCCTCCACTTTAGCAGGCAAACCCTCCGACCCTCATACAGACTGCAGAGCCTCAGATCACCACAGAGACACCTACTACACATCCTTCCAGAGATGCCACTTCTTCACACTCAGCCTGACTGAGCATCGAGGACGATGCTATTATTTAAGTGTGGGGAGGTCGCCATCTCCGGCGAACTTTATTTTGGTAAACCACTTTTCAGACTCTCTTTTATCCTATTTTGTTTATTTTTCTGTATTTTTATTTTTATTTTATTTTATCTTATCTTATTTATCTTTCAGTACTTGCACATTTTTCTGTATTTTTACTTTATTTCTGCATTTTGTACTTTGGTTTATATATATATCTTAGATATTTTGTTTAGTTGCACTTTTAGCTTATTAAGTTGTGATATAGAAAATATGGATTAGTTAGCTTAGTTTACCCTTTTAGCATACGATAACTGTATTTAATTGAAAATAAAAAGAGTAAACTAGAGACTTTAGTATAACAGAATCACAACAGTCTACACACCTTATATATATATATAGCAATAAATGTTGGTTAATTGACAACATTTTTCAAGGAAAATACTAAATTTTATAAAAGCCATTCTAAGATTCACATTGAGTTGAATGGAACTTCTTGCTCTCTACTTGCATGACATACATAATTGATATATGGTTTCTGAGCCAAAGAACACACAACCCGTGAGTCTTTGGTCTTAACTGTATGGTTACATTCAACCATAAATTTCATTCCTGTGTGTTTCGCCATTCTTTTCTATGCTTGTAATCTTTACTTTGTTTTAATCTATATGTCCAATATAGAATGTAGATACATACCCGCATATGATTGAGGCCATCATTTGAATTTTCCCTCACTTACCATAAATAAGCCTACCTCCTACATCACCCTTGTTAGCCCCCTTGAGCCTCTTAATTCCCTTTTGTTTTATAACCACATCACTAGCCTTAAGCAGAAAAATAAATTAAAAAAATCCCAAGTTAAATCCTTGGTTAGCTTAAGATAGAGATTATGTATCCACTAAGTGTGGGAAAACGTGGGAACATGGGTTGATAGGAAAGTATTAAGTTAATAAAATAATCAGGAATTTGGGAGCATGCTCACGTGAAACCAAAATAATTAAAATACCATGTGCACTGAAATTATTGTGTTTATATTTCAAAAAAAAAAATCCTTTTTAGTTAAATAAATAAGGGGACAAAATCACCCCAATAATAAGTTTAGTAAAGGAATCAATGCACATGGAGGTAAAATCAAAATAAACTTGGTACATGAGTATGTGACACAAAAGTGGAAAAATTTTGGGAAGCTAAGCATAATTTTGATTATATATAGAGTATGCATATGTTAGGTGAGATCTTAGACTAATTAAGGATTTAACTTACAGCTCACTTAGCCTTATATACATCCTCACCTTTACCTTGGCCCCATTACAACCTTCAAAATGACCTCATGATGTTTGTATGTATACATTATATATTTGTTGATTGGTTAGATGAAGAAGAAAGTTTTAGAAAGCATGAATAGAAAAGAAAAGAGTGATTAACCCCAAACACTGAGTGACTATAGAGTAAACACAAAATCCAATGAGGGTTCAATAGCTCATCTCCATATATCCAAATTTGATTGTTAATTGTCTTGCAAGTTTGTGAAATATTTTAACCCAACTCAATTGTGAAAGTGCTTTAACATGACTTAGGCTTGGCTATATGATTCCTTGAAAATATGAAGCAATTTAACCACATGTAAGCTCTATATATATATAGGTGGATGATAATTAGAATTGCATGTTTCATGTAGGTAGCTTGCATTTAGAATAGATTGCATTGCATAAGATTCTACCATTCTACCTTTACGCTTTTCTCTTGGATTTAGCATGAGGACATGCTATTGTTTAAGTGTGGGGAGGTTGATAAACCCCTATTTTATGATTCATCTTGTGCTCAATTGAGTGTTTTTATCAATTCTTCATCCACTTATTCATGAAAATTGCATGGTTTTACTTTCCCTTCCTTATTTTATGATATATGTGAAAACATGTTTCCTATGCTTTAAAAAATATAAAAATTTAATTATCCCTTATTACCATTCATTGCCGTGATTTGTGTGTTAAGTATTTTTAGGCTTCCTAGGGCAGGAATGGATAAGAGGACGAAAAGGAAACATACAAAAATGGAAGGAAAGCACAAAAATGGAGTTTTGAAGAAAAGGCAACGACGCGAATGCATGGAGGACGTGGACGCATGCCTAGCACAAAATGGCAGCGTACGCGTACACGTGGACGTATGCGTGACAAGGAAAAACTCCAAACCATGCGAACGCGTGACCCACGCGCACGCGTGACGGACGCCACGTGTAGGAATCTGCAGAAAACGCCCTCAGCGATTTTTAGGCCCCTTTTTGGCCCAGATCCAAGCCAGAAACACAGAATATAAGCCAGAGAATGGGGGAATCAAAGGGACACGATTAGGACAATCAACACAACATTCATTTAATTATAGATGTAGTTTCTAGAGAGAGAGGTTCTCTCCTCTCTCTTAGGATTTAGAATTAGGATCCTTCTTAGGATTAGAATTTCATCATCTTCAATCACAGGTTCAATGTTCATTTAATTTATTTTCTACTTTTATTTATTCTATTACTTTAGTTGTTATTTATCTTTTCAATCTGGCTTATGAACTTTTCATGTTAAGATTTGAATATTCTATTTAATGCAATTTGAGGTATTTCAGATTAATGATTGTTCTACTCTATTTATGATGCTTTCAATTTAATTTAGATTTATTTTTCACTTTTGGCTTTGGTTAAGTAATTGGTAATGCTTGAGTTATCAAACTCAGCAGTTGGTTGAAAATTGGAATTCTCGCTAATTGATTTGGATTGCTCTAAAGCTAGTCTTTCTACGGGAGTTGACTAGGACTTAAGGATCAAATTGATTAGTCCACTTGACTTTTCTTTATTTAGTAAGGGTTAACTAAGTGGGAGCGATAAACAATTCTCATCACACCTGATAAGGATAACTAGGATAGGATTTCCAGTTCTCATACCTTGCCAAGAGATTTTCTAATTATTAATTAATTTTTCTTATCATTTAAATTACTTGTTCCCTATTTCAAAAACCCAAAAACATACCTTTTTTCATAACCAATAATAAAACACACCTCCCTGCAATTTCTTGAGAAGACGTCCTGAGGTTTAAATACTTCGGTTATAAATTTTATTGGGTTTTGTTACTTGTGACAACCAAGTTTTTGCACGAAATGATTCTCTGTTGGTTTAGAAACTATACTTACAACGCGATTAATTTTATAAAATTTCTTTACTGGCAGAAGTCCGATCGTCAATAAGCCATATTTAACAAGAATTTTTTTATTATAAATTAAAAAATCACTATTTCCAAAAACAATACGACTTATTCTTGTGTATTCTTTTGTACTCTTATGTACTCTGGAGATGATGATAATGGTTACCATTGTTAACTTTTCAATTTTTCTTCTCACCCAGTTAGAAATTTATGAAGATACGTAGTGATGTTCGCCGGGGTGCAGCGAATTTGCCCTAAATCCCTAAAAAAATGTGTATCTGGGAATTTAAAGTTGGAATAACGGATTTGTAGAATTAATTTTTTTAATTTATTTCACAAAAAAAAATCGTGATCTCATTGTACTTGTTCCATTCCTGCACTTGATCACTTTCGAACAGTATTGGCATTGAGTCTTATTTTCATCATCAGGGATTCTCTTGCAGTGGTCCTAAACTGATCGAGTTTTTCGCTTAAATGATGTGGTGGGAAAAAAATAATTTAGAAGTCGAATACTCTGTAGACTCTGACATGGGAACATCACGATTGACTACCTCATTCTGAATAAAAAACCATAAAATGTAATTATTAAAAACTTCGCAGAATGGGGGCTCGACCTCCTTGGACCCTTCCCACAGGGGTCAGGACAGGTCAAATTCCTCATTGTAGGAATAGACTATTTTACAAAATAGATTGAGGCAGAGCCTTTAGCTCACACCACTGCCCAAAGAAGTCAAAAGTTTCTATATAGGAACATTATCACAAGGTTTGGGGTCCCATACTCTATCACCACAAATAATGGCACTCAGTTCATTGATACAGGCTTTAGGAATTTGGTAGCTGACTTGAAAATAAAGCACCAATTCACATTTGTAGAGCACTCACAAGCCAATGGCAGAAGCCGCCAATAAAGTCATATTGGCTAGGTTAAAAAGAAGACTACGGGACGCGAAGGGAGCTTGGGCCGACGAGCTCCCACAAGTCCTATGGGCGTATCGGACAACTCCACATTCCACCACAGAAGAATCACCCTTTCGACTTGCTTACGGGATGGTGGCAATGGTTCTAGTAGAAATAGAAGAAAGATCCCCAAGAATGATCTTCTACAATGAAGAGGCCAACTCCCAAATTCAAAAAGAGGAGCTTGACTTACTCCCAGAAGTTCGGGAAAGAGCCCGGATAAGAGAAGAAGCGTTAAAACGTCGAATGGCTTCAAGGTATAATCAGAAGATAGTCCAGTGAAGCTTTGTCACCAACAATCTCATCTTAATCCGAAATGATATCGGAGCAGGTCGGTCAGGAGAAGGGAAGCTAGCAGCTAACTGGAAAGGACCTTTCCGAGTTGTAGATGTATTGGGAAAAGGCTATTACAAGGTGTCCGACCTCAAGGGGCGAGAGCTTCCAAGGTCATGGCACGCTTGTAATCTAAAAAGGTACTACAATTAGAAAGAAATAAGATCTTAGGTCAATGGGCACTCTTTTTCCTGAAAAGGTTTTCTAATGAGGCACCAGGCTAAGATCTACAAAATTACCCGAGT